>NW_026623541.1:816712-878419 GCF_030028575.1 Malurus melanocephalus
TGGGGCAAGCAGTAACCAGAAGCAGATGGGTGGTCAGTGTTTCCTTGTCTTCCTTTCCTTGGCTTCCTATGACTGTGGTTGGACAGTTGTCTAGAACMGGACCTGAGGGAAGCTAAAGATGGGACCTCAGGGATTCATGGAGCTGTGGTCTCAAGGCCTGCTATTCAAAGATCCCAGCCCAGGCAGTAATGGATTAGCAGGTGGTGGTGGTGAGACACAAACACAGTGAAAGGAAAAGCACAAGAGGCTAATAATTCTTATAAGAAAGTGTTTTTGAGGAAGGGTCTGRTGGAAATACTGTCCTACAGATTTGGGAAGATTCACTCAAGCTCCCATGAACTGGGGAGAGGACTGCAGAAAAACTGTGGAAGATAGTAACTCAAGTTGTAGCCACAGGAGGGCTCCAAGACATTGGGATCTTTTTGGCAATTCAGTTTGTTCATTAAGCTTTTTACCTTTACGTTGAGTTGAATAGTTATTAGAAAATATTTATCATTTGCGATCAAGTCAGATTTTTTTCTTTAAAAAAAGATCTCCATTTTAAGACTATATGCAGCTGGAAACTTTAGGGAGATTATTTGCTTTGAGCCAAAGTTCTAATTCTGTAAGTTGTGAAGTATAAAGTGAGAATTCACTTAAAATGTGTTTGTATTTAAGTTTTATGTGTGTGGTTTTTTTCCTTCCTTCTCTTTCTAGTATAAGCAGTTACCAGAAGGTCTTATCCCTCCAACAACACCCAAATTTGCATATGGAAAGGTTCGCTTGCAGAAGGTAAGTTAGCATCTTTAATACACTGTGTAYCTTTTCATAATGCTCAGTGTTTGCTTGTTACAAAGAACTGTTTGTAAAGGTGCCACAACAGGCTCTGGATATTCTACAAAATGAAGAGGAAAAACTGGAAAGCAAACTTTGAGGAAGGAGGGAGCAGAGCTTGGGAGTTAGTAATCATGCCCATATTAGAAAATGAGCAGAGCATCTTACCAGGTTATAAAAAGACGGTTTTTACAATATGCAGTATATGCCTGATGTTTTGCTAAACTGAAATTAATATATTATTAACACAACATAATCATAGTTGTCAAAGAGTTGTTAACTCATATGTATGAGTTAACAAAGATATGTATGAGTAAAGTAGCTGGGGGAATGTTAGCATGACAGCTATGAGCAAGGAGTGGTTTTGTACCTGGTGACACCTCTGAGGTGGAAGGAAAAGTAGGATGTACAGATTTTAAATACTTCCAGGTGTTTAAATTTTGAATRTGGTACATTTTTGATAAATATGGAGGTCTTATTGATAAAGTTTCTGACAAGACTTGTGCAAATCTGTAGCTGATGAGAGAAATAAAATCAGTTTCCTGCTGAGGGAGAARCATGCAGAACCCAGTTAGGCAACAGTGGTGTAGCTGGTCAGCTCACAAGTATCTGGGGTTTGACCATAASACCATCATTGTAGGACCAAGGACAATTTTCTGTGAGATACAGTTGAGAACTGGGTTCCTGCGGGGAGTGAAGTGGGTGGATTAATGGGCAACAGAAGAGCCAGCAGGKATGAACAGCTATGAATTGTTTCTGCTGGGCACAGACAAATTTTGGGATGGAGGATTACTGCAGTTGATGTGCTGGATACTGTAACTCTAATGCTTTGACTTTATAATTTCAGTTTGGCAGTTATTTTTCCAAGTAGTGATGTGTTTGATCTGTTACCCTCTGCAGCTGAAACATTGCAAAATTTTTGTAGCGATAAGGCTKCACAAGCATTTTCAAGTCATTCCGCTCAAGTGGTGGGCAGAAATACTTTTTGCATAAAAGTGGTTTACCTTTGAAGTTGAAACACATCTGTATCATTTTCAACAACCTTTGAGTGTCTTCATGCCTTATGTGGTTTCCCTGAGCTGGCAGTAGTGACTAATTATAGGCTCTTATCRCTACACCCACCTCTGTGGCTGCTGTCGTTGGTTGAGAGCACTTGGGAGCCCAGTTACCAGATTTTGATTCTCCCATCTTGTCATGGTTCATGGCTCTCAGATAAGGCTGTCCAGTTTCACTAGCATGATGAACTTTCTCTTTCAAGCCTTCAAGAAATGAATTCTGCTGGACACTCACAAAGGAGTCAAGTGATCAAACTTGCTCAAATATTGCAGCTTTGACCTGACCTGCACCTTCTACACTTTTCTGATTTTTTTTTGAGAGGAAGTGTTTCACTCTCCAGGCAGCAGTTTCAGGAATCCAGATGGCGTGTAAACTAAACTGCTAGATGTAAGATTCCTGAACATACACTGTCATGCCTGAACATACACTGCCATCTACACTGAAAGCCTCTGGAACTGTTTTCTATGAAGCAGTGACCCACTGCTTAACTTCAGCAGCAGTTTACTCTGCTAGGTTGCCCTGCTACACAGGATGAGTCTCAAATCACATAGGGTTTGTACTGTCCCAGCCCAAAGCCACCTTCCCAACTCCATTCTAGTCCCAGCTGGGACCAGGTACAATGCACCTTGTTGTGTGGAGAAGCCTGAAAGTATTTTGGTTTATATCAGAGGGAATATRCTAAATAATGGCACTTAGCTTTGGTAACCGTAAATATCCTAGCTATGTCATTTGCAGTGACAGTCAGTGCTRACACAAGTACTGTGTGGATCTTCACTTTGCAGCTGAGGTCCACTTGGACTCCACTTTGCAGCTGAGTCAATGTCCTGTGGAGAGCATTGAATCTACTCCAGTGAGCCAACTCCCTTGACACTTTTGCAGAAAGGAAGAGTGAAAGGAGACTCTGGAGTATTTTCAGGCATCATATGGTGTACCTTACAGAGGTACATGTGGCCAGAGCAGGTTGTTCTCTATCTTTTTAATTTCTACAAGATATTCTCTGACAGTTCAGTCCTTAAGTACCAACTCCCCTGATCAGGCAGTTGTTTGTTTTGAGCTATTGAATTATTTTAAAGAATCCTCGTGAGTGGGAAAAACAGAATCTATCAAAAGATGCTTGAGACACTGCTATTGGCATATAAGAGCAGGGAACAGAAGAGCAGGTGATGAAGAAAAAAATCTTTTTGCATAGAGGCAAAAGAGGAGTGTTGACAGTGAGGAATGAGGACAAGGAATGGCAGAACTGCAGTAGAAGGGCTCAAGAAATGTGAACCAGATTAAAAGTTTTTAAGGGTTTAAGACCCAGAACTTGGGAAGCATCCTTTCCAGATGGAAATGAATGAGTGCCTGCAGTGTGTGGCTGTGCAAGCTAATGAGCAAGTGGTAGTTTCTGGTCGCCAGCTCTCTGAGGAGGGCTTGGTCACAAGGAAGTGCTTGCCCTAGCACAGCAMCTTGCAGACAGGTTCTGGAGATGTACTTGGTTCCTAGGGTGTGGAGAGCTCAAGCAATAGCAATAGCAAGAAACACTGGTGTGTGTTGGGGTTAAGAAAATAGTTAAGCAGACAGGATGCTGCCAATAGTTGATATTCCTGTTGGAGCTATTTTGTTTCTTTTTCCTTTCATGCTTGATGACACTTGGCTTTTGAAGACTTYGCTTTGGAGGATTTAAAAAAGTATTGCTATTTTTATTAGTAGTCATCTGTTGTTTTGCAGGTTATTTTTAAAAATTCCTGATAATATTTATGATTTTTAAGTTAACTTAAGTTTCTGTTGTGGTACTGATTGTCCACTAAGTCACAGTTGACAGGAACTTGCAACAAGACCAGATCTTGCCTTGAGGGTTTTTTTTGTATGTACCACGGAAGACAGAAAATCTGAACAAAAATAAACTATTGAAGTTTCAAAGAAACAAGCTTTGACCAGCACAATTGTTAAGTGAATCATATGTGCTTGACCCAYATTCAGAACAGAAGCCCCTTTGGTAGCAGGGGCTTAAAAAAAATCAAAAAGTGCATGTACAAGACTGCCAATACTCAGTTCAGTGAGGCACAAAGCAGCATTCATTGCCACCTAGTGGCTCATTCAAGTGACCATGTCTTAATGCTGCTTATCTTCATTTCTGGTTTTGCTGTCCACCTGGGGACACCYAAGACTGTTAATGCCCACAGGCTTGTTAAGTTCTATAAATTATCTCTGTCGGTGTCTGTGCATCTTGTGCTTCACAGCTCTTGTTGAAGACCTGGTAGTTCAGTCTCTCCTGTGGACTGGCAAATCCTTCATATTGCTGTAACATTACTTTCTCCCTTGGAACAGCACAACCTAAAGAATGAAGCACATACGCTGTCTGGAGTGTTTGTGGAGTTTTACTCTGTGAATGMTTGGTATTTTAGGTACAATGTTTAAACTGAAAGCATAAGAGGAAACTACTTCCACCAACATTTTGCAAGCCATGCTTGACCAGCAGTCTTTTTGCCCAAGTGGACATGCTTMACTGTGGGCTTGTGAGGGTGATCCAACCTCCAGATATTACCTTTTGTATACCTATGGCATCCTTTTGCTTGCTTGTTCCTAGCTAGAGTTAAGATAATGTCATTGCAAAAGTCTGTGTCTGTATGGTTGCTGTGGTTTAACCTTGGTGGGCTGCTGAGCTCTGTGCAGCTGCTCACTCTCTCTCCAGTAGGGTGGGGGAGGGAATGGGAAAGGTAGAGGTGTGAAAACTTGTGGGTTGAAACAGTTTCGTAGGTAAAGCAAGAACTGCACGCATAAGGATSTCATTCACTGCTGCCTTTATGCAGGGAGGCATTGGGTCCTCTCCCAGGGAAGCAGTGTTCCATCATGGAATCATTATTGTTGGAAAAGACTTCTAAGGTTGTTGAGTCCAAGCATTAACCCAGCCACTATGTGTTCTCCACTAACCATGTTCCAGAGTGCCACATCACACACCTTTTGAACAATTCWTGTGTATTGGTTGCTTGCAGGATAAGCACTGTCTCTCCAAACATCTCACCTTCCTCATTTTTCCCCCTGCTTTTATTGCTGGGTGTGACACCATACRGATATCCTTTGGTCAGTGGGGGTCACCTGTGTTGGCTGTGTTCTCTCCCAACTTCTTGTTCATCCCCAGCCTTCTCTCTGGTGAGAGAAGCAGAAAAGTTCTTGACTCTGTGTAAGCCCTGCTCAGCAATAAGCAAAATAYCCCTGTGTTATCAACAGTCTTAGCAAAAATACAGAACACAGCCTGCTACTAACTAGTACAAAGAAAATTAAGTGTATCCCAGCCAAAACTGCAAACTTAATTATTTGTACATAGGCAATTGCTGCTGGCTTCTGTTGCATCACTGCAGAATACAGTATGTCCATTTCATTATTTCAGCACTACTTTCATGTATATTCTAAAAAATATTTGTTATTGAAGTACCTTCAGAATTTTGTATTGCTGTGAGTGCTCTTACAGTATGCAGTTTTACATGATCTCAAACACCTTTTATTTTCTGGGGTTTTTTGTTGGTTTTTTTTTCTCAAGCATTTGAATGTAAATCTGTTTATGAGAAGTATTATGAATGTCTAATGTGTAGTTACCACTGAACAATGACAGTAATTCTGCTGAAACAGACTGTCATCTTTCATGAGAAATTGCATGCAACTGATTTTTTAAGCTTGTAAGACATTAGGCATATTGTGTGTATTTTGACTAACCTAAAACTGATAGTAGTCTTTGAGAGAGAATTGTAGATGGGTAGAAAATTCCATAATCACGAAAGGAAATTGCAGATGGAAAAAAAAAGACAGTTTAGTTGTACACATCTAGGTCCTTATTCATTAAGATGTTTATGTATATGACTAGCCTAAACCTTGCTCCCAGTCTCATTAAAATCAGTCCAGCTACTTAAATGTGGCAACTGAATTACAGCCTCAGAGTTTCTAAAATCAGTTAAGACTAAATAAATTCATCTTGGATAGCTCTTAATGGAATTAAACTGTAGCCCTACTTAATTCAGAATGATTCCAGAGTAACTCAGTGGGATCAGAATGATTCCAGAGTAAGTCAGTGGGAATTAATGGCATTTTCTACAGCTTGATTGTAAGTATAATTGAGCAAAATTTAGATAATATAGTTGCTTTGTATTAATGTACCAGAGCAGTTTTATATGTTTATAGAACTTCTGTGAGAAACTCTTGGGTTAGTTCTAGTTAAATAGCAAAGGGTCACTTTTGTGTTTATGAATGCATGGCAAGAGAACATCTTTTTTTTTTAGTACTGCTCTACATGTAACATGTTTCTTTCAGAGTTCATCAGTTCTCTCTACTGTATTGTATTATAAACATGTCTGAAAGGATGGTTTAAGGGTTTGTTAACTTTCTGGACACATGCATCTAGCTGGTCTGGTGGCTGGATGTGCAAGCTTTTATATTTGGACTAGAAGTTACTGACCTTCATATATCTGCTTTTTCTATGCTGCAGGCAGGCACTGTGTTGGATGTTCTTGATGGACTGTCACCTGGACCAGTGAGAAGCACTTACCCATTGACCTTTGTTGAGCTAAAGCAGGTTAGGATTCCTTCAGTTGGCACTTCACAATAATTTTGTAAAATTTCTTTGAATAGCCCTCTGTGTTATTACTCTTCTTATGTCATGTCTTACATTTCATCTCAGCACAAAAGTAATGGTATTATGAAGGTATCCAGGATTTTTGCATTGGAAGTCTTTTCATGTTCTGCAGTGTTCCTGTTTTGCACCTGAATTTTCTTCTTTCTGTGGATGTAGGTGTCTGTGCTGTACAGACTTTCACCTTGATTTCTCTCCTCTCAAGTATTAATTTTCAGATTCTTAAGAGACTTTTTTTTTATTATTTTAGTCATTTTCATAGCCCTCTGCTGAATCTGCTCTAGTAGTTCTATCAAGCAGTTCCTCCTGTACTGAGGAGCCCAGAACTGGACACAGCACTCCAGATGTGGCCTCACCAGAGCTGAGTAGAGGGGCAGGATCACCTCCCCCGACCTGCTGGCAATGCTCTTCCTAATGCCCCCAGGATATCATTGGCTTTCTTGGCACTGCTGGTTCAGGGACAGCTTGTTGTTCACCAGGACCCCAGGGTCCTTTTCCACAGAGCTGCTTTCCRTCAGATTGGGCCCCAAGCTTTGCTTGTGCATGGGGTTGTTATTCCCCAGGAGAAGGATCCTGCATTTGCCTTTTTTGAAGTTCATTGGTTTCATCTCCACCCAACTCTCCAGCCTGTCAAAGTCTCAGTAATGGATATTAATTTTTTTCCATTCCTGATGGGGAACTTAGTGAAAAGTATTTCAAAATGTTCCTAATGTAAATCGTGTAGTATTTAAAGATAATAGATAATTAGATAATGTTGACCTAAATATATCAATTTATGGCACTGAGTGAGAAATGAACTTACAAGATTTCTATATAAACTCAGTTATAACGGGATTTTTACCAGTTTACCTAAAGGTCATCCATTACCTAAAGGTCAAAGTAAAATCTGAAATGGTGTCTGTGATAGTCACTGTATGAAGTGAATGAAAGTTAGCATTTCAGTCCAAGCATGTAGGCAGAAATGTGGGATGTTTTTAATTCATTACCTGAATTGAAACTACAGAATGACTTGGTTCATTAACCTGATAGGGTTTTTTTATTTTCTTTTCCTAGTATTTTGGGTTTGTACTGTACAGAACTACACTTCCAAAGGACTGTGTGGAGCCAACACCACTKTCTTCACCTTTAAATGGAGTCCATGATCGTGCCTATGTCTCTGTCAATGGGGTAAAAACATTTTTTGCTGGTATTAATTTCTGCCCTCAGTGGCCTTCATGAAAGTCATGTATGCAGACTGGGGGTCTTTTTTCCTACTTTCTCCAGATTACCAAAGCAGCCCTGAGTTCATTATATCAAATGAGAAAAATAAGGAAGTGTATAGTTGATTCATACCAGATGTTCAACTCTGTATTTCAGAAAATATGACTACCTATTGTCTTGCAATTTTTGACATATTTGAATGTTTATACAGATTCATGACTTAGGTGAATAAAAGACCTAGAGAACAGATTTACTTGCAGGTTTATGGAATATGTTACTGATATATATGCTTGGTGGATTTCTTCAGTGTTTGCAGAGATTTTTTTTTTTTATATTATTATTCTCCTTTTTCTTCTTTCGAGGGTGGAAGGAGGAGGAAGTCTGAGCCTGTGCCTTACCTTATGAATCTGGGTCCTAACCACAATTTCAAAAAAAAAAAGAAGTTTATTGTACAGAATGTGAACTTAATCTTTCTTCCCTTAAGCAGGGTTTTGACCCGCTTAAGGAGAATTATTATAAATTCTTAGCTTTAACAGTCAATTTGKTAATGAATATTTGACCTGTATTGGCTCTCATCACCTGCATGTCCAGATCAAGATCTTCTTTCCTTGTGTTGYAGAAATAGGAATAAATACAACTAAATATTGACACACACCTAATTGGAAGATGRAGTCCCTTTAAAATACTGATATTGCCAAAATCTTTTCAGTCACTKGACTAAATTTGGGAACTTTTTTGTGAATTTTTGGGAACTTTTAGGTGCATCAAAACCCACTAGCACATCCAGTTGATATACTGTAATGTGAATGTTGTTGTACAAGCTCTTTGTGTGTGCATATGCTCACATGCAAGAGTGGGAAAGGAAAGGGKTTTTTTTACTCCTTTTTTACCTTTGTCAGTTGATTTTTTTCATGCAAGTTGAAAATACAAATAATGGGATATTTTTGGTTTTCACTGGTTATTGTTTTCTTCCTCTTGTTGCAATTCATATAGGTACCTCAGGGTGTTCTTGAAAGGGACAAATCCCTTATGATAAATATAACTGGACCGGCTGGAGCAAATCTGGACATCTTGGTAGAGAATATGGGCCGAGTCAACTTCGGTAGATACAATAACGACTTTAAGGTARGTAAAATCTTTTGAGTTATTGGATTGTAATGTATTTTCCCCTTCTCCACAGGTTAAAAAGAAAGTAGTGAATTAGAAAGAGCAAAAAGGTCAGGATTAGACAGCTGTAACTTTACTTAAAGTATAACTACACACTAGTTTTCATCTGAGTTTTTCCAGTCACCAAAATCAATGTGAAACTAAAAGCTGCTAGACATCTTTTAAACTTTGTTCATTTACAATGTCAGCCAAAGTGTCGCCCACAAGATTTTTCAGGTTGAGTTGAGTTTGTAGCTAACATTTAAAAGTATGCAAAATTGTTTCTATAAACTCCAGAAATGGGTTGGAAATTGGTCCAGAACTTGATTGCACTTTGAGCCTTGTGAATCCTGGGATTGCTTTTGGGCAGGTGGGAAATGCGTGTATGTTTGTATCTCTTCTTGTTCCGTTTCATTTGTCAGCAGTGTACCCTTTCAGTATGTGGGAAAGGCTGACCAGGAGCACTTTAGCATGCCAGCTTACATGGACTGACCAAGTGTTAGAGATAATTATCAGAAAGCTTTGCTGTGCTTCTGGGTGTGTGCTACACTTCGGGACTGTCACCTCCATGTGTGAGTGGCTGTGGTGGGTTGACTTTGGCTGGCAGCTGTGTGTCCACAAAGCCATGTGCCCATTCTGTCACTCCTCCTCCACCAACAGGAGAGGGGGAGGAAACRCAACAAAGGGTTTATGGTTCAAGATAAGGAAAAGGGGGTCACTCAGAAATTACCGTCATAGAGAAAACAGACTCMATCTGGGGAGCTCAATTTATTCTTAAATATGTCATCATAGAGGCATTGCCAGAATCACTGATGGGCTCAGTGGTGGGTCTGTTTCCGAGTCAGATGGAACTGTCTTTGTCTAACACGGGGCAGCATCTTCTCAGAAAAGCACCCCCTCCAGCTCCCCTTGCTAGCCAACTCTTGCCATGTTAACCCAGTATCACAGAGGTGCCACTAGCATAGCACTAGCAAGGGCAGGGGCAAAAAGCAAACTTTTCTGGTTTCAGACTTAATGGGATCCCCAGTGCTGCATGATAGCTGGTAAACGAGAGGAGTGCTGTGATGGTCAGTCTTGTGTTTGTGCTGTGTACAGTTCACAGCATGCCATTTTTTCTGGTTTTTGATATTATTAGGACACAGTGGGTAGTAGTAAYACCAGCTTTGTTCATGTTATTTCTTCAAGGTACTTTGCCTTTATCTGAGTGGCAGGGGAAGAAAGCTATAGTAACCCAGTGTTTTACCTTCATGTTGAGGGAGCAGAAACATTGCTTTTATTTATTTATTTGTTTGTTTGTTTGCTTAGTAACAGGTCAGATGATAAGGAAACCTATATACTTGGTGCTAACCTAAGGTAACAGAATAGAGGTTTAGAGGTTGGATTAGGGAGGTGCTCAGTTGCAGTGGTTGAGMTGAAATTCACACTTACACCTTTTAACAATTTAAGAATGAAAGCAGGTTTAAGAGACATACGCACATTAAAAATAATCCTCTAAAAGCAGGATCTTTCTATATAGAAAAGGCAACTTTCTTTGGGTAGCTTTGGACTGCATGCATTGCTTTTTCCCACAGAATCCATCCCTTATGCTCTCCTTCGTGTTGATTTTGGAAACAGCGTGTAATTGTACCTTGGGTTTTTAAAATTTATATGCTTTTGAAAATCAGGTTGGGGAAATACTAAYTGTGCGAAGCCTTGCATTTTTAAGCAAAAAGGATAGGATTTCACTGTTTTATTTGTCTGGGGTTTTATCACTTTTTTGAGCTTGAAATGGAACTAGACATCTAGCTTTTGGAAAGGAATCTTAAAAGGATTTTGGTTTTAAAACATCCTGTTGATCTAAGTCGTGTTGTTGAAGGATACAAAGGAAGGAAGAGTGTGGTTTCTGGGTTTATTTTTGTGTCTTCTTACATGCTCACTGCCACCTGTATCTCAGTTTTACTTGGAAAATTTATATCTTGATCTGGATTATTGAATGTGTATTCTTATGCAGACCAAAGTTAGACTGTTTAGCAGGCACTTCATATAATTCGAAAAAACACACTGTTCATAGTGCCTGCAGATGAGCTTAGGGAGGCAGGTTAAAGGTTCAGCCTAAAGTTATGTTGCATTACYTAAGTTGATTGCTAGGCAGAGTAGAGTCTAGGATATATGGAAAAGTTCTGTCATTTTGTGCAGATATTTCATTTTGAGATAAGCAAAATAAGCTCCTGTTCTGAAAAGTACAGATGGCGAGCCTTGTGGAGACAGTGCAATGTTTATGAGATATCACAACAGACACACTACATAGTATCAACTTTCCAAAGCCATAGAAATTGTGATTGTGCTTGTTCCTGTTCCACATGTGGCGTTTGCAATGTAACTTGTGTTGCACTAAAAACCAGCTTCCATGCAGGGTCAATTCAAGCAGTTAAAATCAACACCATGCATTGCACTGAAACACCACTTTAGGAACTATAGCTGTAACAAAATTAGGTTGTGTGCAGGAGTAACTTAATGTTCTTTTCATTCTTCTTAAATGATGACCTTACCTTGCTTTGGTATTTGTTGTGCAAGTACCCTGGTGTGCTGTGAACCAGTGTGTACGTGGTCCTGTAGAAATGAGACTGGATTCCATGGCTTCAAGCTGACTGTAAGCTGAAAGTATTTCACTGAATCAGGCATGTGCATTGATTTTGTAATACTCTATCTTATCTGGAGCAGATTTGTAGGAAGGAAATACCACTTTCTCTGCCATTTAATRTCTTGGGTTAAATGGTCAGATTAATCTCTTGGGTTGGTGACTCAGTGTAACCAAGTGATGGTATCTCAGGCTTCATGATACTTGATGCTGCTTCTGCTTTTTATTAAGCCTCAGGTTTTGGAATCATGTTCGTGTTAAAGCAAAATGGAAATTTTCTCTGTTAGAGGAAAATAATTTGAAAAAAAAAAAAAAAACCCTTGGGTATCAACAACAGCTTAAAACTTTGAAGAGGAACAGATCTTTGACAGAGAATAAATGCAGCCTTTTATTCTTAAGCAAAGCTTGTAACTTGCTGAGGATCAGATGCTTGATTTTTTCATACACAGATTGGCAGCCAGTAATTACAAGTAGTTTGATTCAGTTTTTATTCCTGACTGATTCATAATTGCAGCCAAATAACTTCWATAACATGAGCTAATTATCTTATATTTTGGTGTTGTTTTTGTTTTTCTTCCTTTTAGGGTCTAGTTTCAAATTTAACTCTTGCTGAAGATACACTCRTTGAATGGGAAATCTATCCTCTAAACATAGATGGAGCAGTGAACTATGACGTTCTTGATCTCTTTCATCACCCGGAGAGATCTGCTGGCAATACACTGAGTTATGAAGTACCTACATTTTACACTGGTAGTCTTACAATTCCTGGAGGGATTCCAGACTTGCCTCAAGACACCTATGTGAATTTTCCTGGCTGGACAAAGGTACAAGTTTTTGCTGTAAAAAACTCGAAGTCCACTTAGATAACTTACTGAAACTTCTATGGACAATCAAAGTCCACCTCTCATGGATGGGTGGAAGTTGGTCATAGTGGTGGATGTCTTCAATATATTTAAATTACTAAGAAATAGATTCTTTGCTTTAAGTAAATCTGGATATAAAACATCAAGAAAAGGAAACATATTCAGAAGATGCATGGTATTGGTCTAGAAAATGGACCATCACAAAAAATCTCAAAAAACAAAGCAACCCAACCAACCCACCCTAGTTTTTCAAGAGTGAGAAACATTAACTGTCAGGCTGTTTAGAAATGTTGTATTGAGTTGCGAGCGGTTTTTTTGGGTTGTATTTGAGGTGCTGTGTGAGGAACCATGGATCCTGTTGCAAAGCATAAAGATTGTTGGGCTCAGTGGCTGGTGGTGTACATGGAGGAGGTTACCTGTACCTGGACTGAATGGATCAGGGAGCATTGCTGTGACAAGCAGCAGATCCTGTGGGCAGATCTCTGCTAATGGGAACTTCTCACAKGGCTAGAGCAAGAAGGAGTGTGTTTTCACAGTGCCATGTTTGAAATCAGCAGCATGCAGGATGGGTGAGGAGCAGCTCATGTCCCTGTTGGGAGGCACAGGGAGCAGTGTATGTGCACTGAAGTGCCACTCCTCTGAGAAGCCTAAATGTTTAAGTCCTGGCTTTAGGAAAGCATCTGTGACAATGTGAGGCAGCAAAATTGTTCTTTTCTGAACCAATTAATTTCTCAGTTTCTACTGCTATTAAAGCTGGAGGAGTTGCTGTTCTGTCTCCATTGCCAGTGTTGTAGTGGTTAAAGCCTTTCACAATATGCAGAAGGCKGGTGATTCATTCCATGCACTTAATGTTGCTGACTCTGGGCTTGGATGGGGAAGTCTGMTTTAGTCCCTGTTCCCATGTACATGCATGTCACACAATCACTGGATAAAATTTAAAAATAGCTCTTTTTCATGGCAACTGGAATCTGAGACTTTTTCAGTAAATTCTCTGACCCATCAGTCATAAATCTTCTTCAGGAAGTGAGATGGCCATACCTGCCAGTTGGCAAACTCATGTTTAAAATAGCAAGGTAGTCCAAGAATTCTTATGTATTGGGGGAAATCTTTTCTTCTGATCTGTGGAAATCTCTGTTTCCACATAGTTTGTATATCCTGTAAAGYAGTCCTGTTAAAATATTTCACATGAACTTTAGTAGGGCTGTTGAATTGATCCTTCAAGCTTTATGTGGATTGGATGAGAGTTTTAAGACACCTGGAAACTGAGACTTTCAGATAACTTTACAAATGAACAAATGCCTKTAAGGCAGAGGGCCTTAAAGGTTTAAAGGTATGAATTCCACCTTAAAGGTATAAAGCCCCACTGTATCTGGGCTTTAGTTCTTTGAGTGGCACTGTTTAAATTGCCCAAGTGAGGAGAGGAATTCTTAATGGGTTAAAACTCGCCTATTTGAGTTGCTGAAAAACCATGGAAACAACACTGACCAAGAAAACTTAAAGTCCTAATGATGGTTTTGCCTTTGCAAAGGCAAGGAATAAAGCGTGATGGACAGCCTGGAAGGAAGGGTGCATTAACAGTCATGACCTATATTGTAGCTCACTTGCTTTCAGTGCTTTTTAAACCCTTCTCTAGTAAAAAAACGTACTCTATCCTCACTTGAAGAATCACAATGCCCTTAAGCATACAGGCCACTGAGTGAATGGTTAGGTTTACTGGGCCTCTTTTTTTTGCTCAACAGGAAAGAGGATTTGAGTCACGACTGTTCTTTATTCCTGTGGAATCACAGGCTGTAGTTGCTGTTCCTTGTCTTGCTATTGGAGATAAAGTTCCCTCTTCTTTTATTTTGTCTAGGGCATATTTATTAGTAGTGTATATAATGTMATAATTTACTGGTTTAGGGCATAAAAATTCCTGAGAGTGCAGAAACTTCAGTGTTAATAAAGACAGYTTGGAACTGAGACATGTAAGTTTTTCGCTTTACTGGAAAAATGAGTTGCAACCAGTGACTGATTAAGATCAGAAACAGAGACCTGTCTGATCATATCTCCTGCATCAGAACYCTAATGCAGTTTATTCCTACAGTAAACACCTACTTCCCACAGGTTACTGTCATTCTCTGTGGGAGGAGGGCTACTGCCTAGTGGGTACACACACTCATCCATCTTGTGTGGGGAAATTTTGCATTCATACCATGTTTTCTTCTAAACCTACTGCATAAAGAAGTGAGCTTGAATAAAGATGAATTTGATTTTAAAAACCAAAAACATTTGAGGTCAGGGTTTATTAACACCTTGGCAGAGCAGTGCAAGATAGGATCTTATAGTACGGAAGTGTATATAGAGACAAAATAACTCAACTGCATTTGTACATTACTAACTCCTTGAAAAGTTTCTCTTGTGAGTTTCATAGAATTTGTTTTCATAAATACTTGGAAAATGAAACACGAGAAAAATACTGCTAAAAACTGCTAAAGGACCTTGAATGGCAATACTTGTTCTATGACAATTGTGCTTCTATAAGTCATGTTAAAATATTCTGATTTCATCTAACCCAGACAAGTTTAGAAATCACTGAATGCAATGAAAGTCCTACTTTCCACTGATTCAGACAATTTTACTATACTTATCAGTGTACATCCATGCCAGGAGTCAGTGTGGTTTTCCTCTGTATTATGATTACCAAAGACCAAAGCAAGAGGTGAAAATGCAGATGCAATTATCTGTTCCCATCCCTTTTCTTGACTCTGCACCTCTTGTTTGACGTGCAGTGAAAGGACATTTTGAAAGAGTAAAAAGCAAATAATTTATCCAAATCAGCAGTATATCCTCCCTTCTGTCTTGCTTAAGAACCAAGACTCAGCTCAACTCAGTAGGAGTCCATTTACAGTTTCATTAAACATTCTGCAGCCTGTCTTTATAGACTTTTGGGAAAATCTGTATTTATGTCAGTCCAGTGTGTCTGTTTTGTGGTACACAAATTAGTGTTTTGCCTTTTTTTGTTTTTATTCTTGCCCCTTTTTTTAAATCTTTTGAACTTAAGGTGTTTGCAGTATTAGAACAGTATTTTGAACTAGGGGCTCTGACCACCTCAACTCTAAAAAGCACTTTTAAGAATTTATATACCAAGTTAACCACAATTTCATTGAACTTAAAATAATATTACAGATCCCCAAGGATTTTAATGGTTGTACATAACTACAACAGTACTTTTTTGAAGTGTGATTTCACAAATACTTTTGACAACTAAACTATTACAAGTAAAAGAGACATCTGAATTTCATGTGTCTGGACAAGCTCTATCTTGCCCTTGAAATCACAGAACAGGGACAGCGAAGTAGTGTACTTTTATGCTTGTACAGAGAGCCAGAACAGCATTCAGACCTGCTTTTTCTTCTGTGAGTTTGTTCTCYTTTTAACAATTAGCTTCAAGCAAATAAGATTTTCAGATTTGTTTTGGTTTTAAACTTGGGGTTAAAAACTAGTGCAAGGAACCTGCAGTTGTTTTTCTAAGTATTGTCATATTTGGAATTACTGCAGTATTGTACCACTTTTTTTCTGTATTAGTGATGGCTTTAACTGCTCAGGGAATTTTGGGTCTTTTGATTGTCATTAGCATATTCTTGTACAGATTTTCTATCCTTGTGTTCAATCAAACTGAAAGATGAAGGGCATTCAGTTCCTATGTCAAGAGTGTTATGCTTAAATGTATTTTGTCATTTCATCTTTGACAAATTATTAAAATGTTGTTATTTTTTCTCTCTTAACAGGGACAAATTTGGATCAATGGCTTTAATCTTGGTCGCTACTGGCCAGCCCGTGGTCCTCAGCTGACCCTTTATGTTCCAAGGAATGTACTTGTTGCGTCGGTGCCAAACAACATAACAGTGTTGGAGCTGGAGCGTTCTCCTTGCAGCACCCAGGCGTGTGAAATAGAATTTGTAGACAAACCTAGTATCAATGCAACCCTACAGCATGAGAAATTTAAACCCCCGCTCTTTGTTAGAGAACTATGGATGGGGCATCTATAATTATTTGAGTATTTCTTTATTGCCCCCCCACTTTTGTTTCCCTTTCCCTCAAACCATACTGATTAACACTGAGTCTTTGAAAAAGGGAAGTTGCTTAGGTGAGACAACTTCTTAAATTCTTCAAAGACAACTTTTTTTTTTTTTAAGTCTCTCAGTTAAACACTGAATTTCTTTTTAAAAATAAAAACTGGAGCTTTGAAATTTGCCTTGGACTGTGAAATTGAACTCAGCTGGAAGGTAAYGTTTGCATCAATCTAGTAAAAATGTAGTTCTTGTACTCTGCTTACACTCCAGTAACTTTCTTATGCTTTTATTTCTTACCATGTTTTGCAACTGAGAGGAGCCTACAAAAGGGGTGTGCAGCCCCCCACTGTCTTGCTGGTTTTACTTAAGTGGACTGGTAAGTCAGAGCTGCCAATGGACGAGACACTTTCAGCTTCCTTAATCAGCTGGTTAAAGTATCAAGATCTTTTTAGTCTGATTGGGCTTACTGCCAGCCTTGAGTGGACCTCATTTTTTTAATGCAAGTGTCTTTGGGAAAATTTCAGTTGGTTTCTTACAGGAGCAGTGAGAAAAACTCTGGAAGAGAGCACTCAAATGCCAGCTCGTCCAAACAGCAGTAACATGGAGAGGGACCTTGTAGTCTGCATCTGTCGCCTCTTAGAAAGCCAATTTATTGCTTCCCTAATGCTGTCTCTGAGGACTTAAAGTAAATTGATCAGTACAAGGACATAGGTAAAAGTTAGGCTGCTTTACTGGAAATGCAACCTCTGACTAACCTGCCTGCAGAATGTGGTTTTAAAATTATCAAATTTTCCTTTGATTTTTTTGTTTTGTTTTGTTTTTGTTTTGTTTTTGTTTTGTTTTGTTTGTTTGTTTGATTTCTTTTTTTTCCCTAGTGGGCATGGAGTACCTTTTCATAGGCCAGCACCTGGAAGTGGAATGCTTGAAGTTAAAGAATTTTATTTCTCTTTTAGTCATTAATTCACATCACCTGTTTTGTTCCAGTAAACTGATGGTCTTTTTAAGTGTCTGATAATTGCAAAGATGTACAAACTCTGTCTGTTTAGCTGACTTTCGGCAGACAGAATCTTCTTTTTGATTCTTGTGATTTTGGCGTCAGTCATGCAAATTCCGTGGTGATACTGAAACAGCATAAGTTGTTGGAATCAAGTATTTTCATTATCTGTGGTTTCTTCCTTTGATTTTTGTCTGATGTTATTAAAATGATCCTTTAAAGATGAAATTCCTCCTTTGTGTGTTTGAAAAAGATTTATGGGCAGTATTAAGATAGAAATAAGATTGTAAAATCTGTGTTGATGAGGACTTCTTGCTGATGTCTTGGTTATTTTCTGCATTAAGTAAAGCAAAATTAAGTAGCTGTAATGGACTGAGCATACACTGGAGGTGCCACTGTTTTTCTGAGATGACCAGTGCAAAAACCTGGCTATTTTTTCTCAGCTGGTGATACTGTCACTGGAGAAGAGAATGAAAAAGAGCACCACTCGCTCCATGCCTGCTACATGTTTGATGTGTTTGATGGGCTTTCAAAGGAGACAAATGTGACTCATCTGAGACAGAGAGGTTCTGCTCTTAAATTCTCACCTCAAATGCCAGTTCCAGTGACTGAAGGTTGTGTATTCAATACCCAGACATGATGGATTCTTGGAATGTGGTATGCTCTGACCCCAGGGTTTTTTCTTTCTTGTCACCATCTCTGTGGAGATCCTGGAATGTGCTCTGCATGCAGTTATTTATGAAGTATCAATTGCCTCAGATCCAGGCCTTGAAAATAAGGGATGCAACWGAATTAGTTTCTAACTAATTCTGGGTTTTGTGGCTTGGTGTGTGGAGTATGACAGTACTATTCATATATTATTTAAGCTCAGTGCTTTAACAGCTGGGAGTGTCTTTATTTGTATGACAGTGCTGTGAGGGAACTCCTGGTCCTCACTCCATACTTTAATTTACACTGTACTTGTGATCCATGAAACTTCACTTTTCACCATAACAGTGTAATATTACCAGTAGAAAGGCTTTGCATCAAGAATTATAGACATGCCTCTGATTAAATCTAAGAATAACAATAACAATGTGGAAAGAATGGGATAAAGKTTTTCAAGTTTGGCTGTGGGTGGCATCTTTAGCATACCTGCCTATTTGCTGCTTTCATTGAAGTGGTCTGTCTGCCGAAAAGAGCTGAAAGTCGTGGCCCTGATTCCTAATCCTGTTGTAACTGCATGGAAACACTGCTGGAGATTGTAYTGATTATGCAGGGGGGAGGTCCGTGTGACAAGGGACCTTCAAGGTACAGAAGAACCTGTGGGCAGTTGCTGCTGCTTTACCTGAGGATGTGTATACAGGTGCTGCAGCTCTGAGTGTTCTGCCCTGCCTGTGCCCACACTGGGGCACTGTGCCCACACCACTGTTGCTACTACATGCCTGAGACTTATCCTAGGTTTCCCAGCCTTGGCATGCAGTCCTGCTGGAACTGAGTGTGGTACAAAACAGGACAGTGTGGCATTTGCTCCTTTGCAGCTCGGGCAGGTCAGTTGTTTTAACCTATTCTCAAATGTAGTTCAGCCATGTCCGAGGTGGACATGTAATCAGAATGAAACCTTCTGACTGTGGGCAAACAAGTAAGAGAAGAGGAAAYATGGGGAGTTACCTGTCTCACCATGACCCAGTGGGCAAGACAGGGGTGGGTCTAGTTTCAATTTGTTTTTGAAAGGCGAGGTGTGAAAGCATTGTCAGACTCCTGGTTAGTATCTGTCGTGTAGTTGTATGAACTATGAACTATTCCGTGTGCTAGAGTTCAGTGGGATGGTCTCTCTGGTGGAGCTAGTTGCCTCCTGAAAGCCTGGCAAGAAGAAATGTTCCAAATGCTACARCTATGGGTCCTCAAACCTTTCCTGGTGCATTTCCTTCAGAACTTTTAAGTTCTTTGCTTACCCAGGAGCTGAGTAATGAGCACAAAGTTCTCTGATTTTGGCAGTCAAAGCAAGCCTGGTATTTTGTCAGAATCAGTCTGTAAAAAACAGGTTTTACACTGGTCCCATCTGGAAGTTAGGCAGAGCCTTGCAATTCTGTGGGGAGATACCTTTTGAAATCTACCCATAGAGTAGCTGTAGGGGCTCAGCACAGATTATTTTTTTTTTTTCAGCTCTGAAGTGGAGTTTGTAAACTTAGTCTGTAATCCTACCTGTGCATGAATGAAAGCCTTTAAATGTGATTATTTSAGATGAAACAAATAAAAGAACAAGAACTGGTGGTGTTCTATATAGTTGAATTCTGTTTCTTAACTTATGTACGAGACCACTCTTTCATATTATAACTAYCTTAGTAAGCATGATCAACATTTTCTAGTCTTTGAATGACAGGATTGAGACTTGACCTTGTCCTCCTTTAGASTCTCCATGCCTTTTATAATCCTCTGGTTCAGACAGCTCCCCAGTCTTCTTCTACTCTCCAATCTCCTTGAAGCATCACAATACCTCTTAATTTTCTTTTGCTATTTTTTTTATGAAATACTCATTTGTTTGCACAGTTCGAATGCTTGCAGGAGTGACTAGAAATAATCCTTCTGACTGGACAGCAAGCACTGTGCACCTGACAGATATGTGTCAGGTGTTCAGAAATGGCAATTGCAGAAGAAGGATAATCCTGTGGTTTGCATTGTGCTCTGAAGGAGATGATGTATTGTACAGGCTGAGAAGGTGACCTGTTAACTAAACCCTAAGTTTGGATGGCAAGGGGAAGGAATCTATTCTCTTTGGATCAACTTGGTCCTTTTGCTATGATCAGGTGCAGACCTATCACAGTCTCATTGTGTTCTCATTTCAGATATTCTGAAACCACTGGGGACAACAGGACTTTTGTATGTGTTAAAAATGGATACTCTGACACTTTTCTGAGGATACTTTTCTTGGAAATCCATCTGTGTTTGCACAAATACCTCACAGTGCTGGCAGATCCCAGCCTGAGCAGCAGCCTGGTTTTTTATTGATCATTTTTGTCTGTACTGGGAGGAAGAGAATGCTGTTCTTTTACATGTCTTTGCCATCACTCATCATTTTCTTTTTTTTTTTGTTTCAAATGCTCATGTGAGAGATGATCTAGCTCTATTTATCTGTACCCTAAGGCAATGTCATTTGTATCTTAAGTATCCTCAGTGTGTTTCTTTTACTTAGTCTTTGGGATTTCTTGTAATGAAGATTCCAGTCTTTCCTAAGAATGTTATTCCAATGTTTGCTTTTGGAAAACTTGTAAAAAGCTAACTGAAGTCTTCATGGCTATACATAAGCCAGTTATCACTTTCACTGTCCACAGCCAACACAAAATATATATTTATTTGTACTTCAAGGCTGTTTTGTGCCCTCTTTGTTACCTTCTTATCTCTCTGTGAACTGGATTTAGAGAAATTTTAAGGGGTGCAGGGTGACAGAGAGAAAACTTAGCAAGGMTGTGAAAGGGCAACCATCTCCTGAATGACTTGGTCCAGGTGCTACAGCAGCTTTTTTGGTAGAAATGACTGAGTTGCAAGAAACTTGTCKTGCAGGCTGGGACTTAAAGGCATAGCAGTTAACCTCAAGGTCCTGGCTGGGAGATTGTGTGCCAAAAGGAACTGGGAACTCCAGAAGAATRGGGTCTGTTTTAATGGTTCTCCTTCAATGAGAAGGCAAAACTGGGCAGGAAGAGAGTATCCTGGAAATTTATGCTATGGGCTGAATGAAAAAATGTTGGAAAAGGCCATCACAGGGATCTTTGTTATGCTTTTGATGAATAAAGCATGTATGTTTAAAAATTCCTTTTATGGAAATGTTCCCTGTTGCTTGTTATGTTGTCAAATATGGGAGTAGTGAACTTCCCCTGCTTTGGTGGGAATCTTGAAGCTCTGTGTTGACTCMGAAAGTTTCATAGAACCAGGGTTTACTTCAGGCAATGCAATCCCCTTTGACTAGGATATATGGTGTGGCCAAGGAATTGGAGATATATTTTAAAATAGTTGTTTTGGGCTTTACCACATACGCCTATCCCTCAGGAGGCAAGTATATATGGAACTCCAAAGCCAGGATCTTAGGAAGGTCTCACATTTAACTCCTTGGAGCTGGAATGGGAAGCACAGTCTTGTTCCTGAGACTCCCCAGCACATGTTAATAACAGACCCTGTGCCAGCATCTGACAAGATTGCTGTTTTGCACTTTGGTGTTGTGCTTACAGCTGCATGACCACAACTTAGCCTTTTAAAGTCTTTTGGTAGATAAGAGAGGGGGGAAAAGGGTTCCCTAATGAAACTGAGAATTGGGTTTGAAACTCCAACTGGAGGAACCTTTGTAGAGTACAGTGGATCTGTTGAATACCAGTCCAAATTCCATAGGATATCACAAACAGTATCTACTGTCTGAAAGTGTTTTCCTGTTTAAGTTTTCTTATTCACTATAAGTATGTGCACTATTTTTGTTAAACTTGGTGCTTCTGTAGGGCTCATGCTTTTGTACTAATATTAACGAGCATTTTCAGTGTTTGTAGTTGCAGGCCAGAGCACAGATCTGGGCATAGTGGGGGCAGATGCCTAGCAGCTCATCCCTCTGAAGCTGTAGCTAAGAAATTATTACCTATTTCCTGTTTCCTTCTTCCTGACCTCTTGCTGGTTCTTCCTCTCACAGTAGAGAAGTCTTATGTGTAGAGAAACTAAAAAAAATTCCTTCAGTATGTCTTTGTCTAAAATGGACTGGCTCTCCAACCCTTCCACCAGTACATTGCTTGTTTGCAGGCTAAAATATGCTTGTGCTTCCAGCTTGCTTATGCCTGTCTTCTTTCTTCCAAATTTCATTCAGAGGTTCCATTTCTCAAGTCTCACCAATTTTGGTCAGGTGCACTTTATGGATCTTTGTTCCAGAAGTGTGGAAGTTCCAGTGGCTGTGGGCTTGTCCAATATCACTGTCCAAAGCACTTGCCTTGGGAGAAGGTGAACTGCTGTTGTGTCTTGTGGCTGCAGGATCTGGACTCCTTCCTGTGCTATRGGTGAAGGGGTTGTCCAAAGCACAGGTAGAACGGTTGAGGAGAAGGAGGAAAAAGAAAACTGATAGCTTGCTCCTAATCTCCCTCATGCCATGCCTGTTGCTGAACTTTAGACCCCTTTCCTGTTTGCTGAAAATGTTGGTTGCTGTTCTCATAGCAAACGTATATGGAATAAGTGCACTCCTTTCTTGTCTCCTCCATGTTAAATTCTATTTCTGAATGTTGAAATGTTCTGCTGTACCATCAAGGCTTCCTGGAAGACTTTAAACTCTGAGAGATGGGTCTGGATCCTGCATGCACTTTACATATTTTCTTTTAAGCTGTTTTGCTTTTTTCCTCTCAGTTTTAGGATGTGGTCTGTACTAATAATGAACATGTAGATCCGGTGTGCTGAAGAACACAAGAACCTGATACTGAACACAAAAAGTGTTAGCATGATTTCCTGCAAAATATTGTCTCAGCAGTGCTTTCTGCTACCCTGCATCCCCATCTGTGTTGCTTTGCTGGTCCTTTGATCCAGAGCATATCTGCTTCAAAAGCTGAAGTTAAGACAAGCTGAGTCTTTTGACTGCACCCAGAGACACTTTCAGAYATCRCTTTATTTAAAGCACTGAGTCCCTCCAACTCGTGCTGAAATAGAAGAAAGTTTAGCAGAAACAACTAGCTGCAAGCTGCCCTTTTTTAACCTTTTCTAGTCTAACCTCTCGGGTCTGTTTGCTTTGATTCAAAGGCTCCAGAGATGCTGGAAAAAATAAAAGGGCAGGTCTTGTATGGATTAGCCARATTTTATACTTCTCTTAATGTCTTTTATAGTGATGAGAAGGACCACATAATCTTACCACCACAAAATTAAGCTTGTTCACCCATCGTAGGAAGTAAGAAGAACTTGGGCAGATGCCAGTAATTCAAATGCAAGAGTAGATGCTACCTATGCTGAAATCAACCAAAAAGCTTTTTGTTGTGGTTTTGTTTTTCTTTTCAAAAATTCTGAAGAAGTCTATGCAAAGATTGTGAGAAGATGTTGCAGTAGTAACATACTTGAGTTGCATGAAAATTGTTTTTCTTTTACATAGAGTAAAATACTTTTGTACATAGAGTACAAAATACTGTAACAGGGGATGTTTAAGCACTATGGAGATACAAGCAAAAAAGAATATTCAGTGTTACAAAACATCATCTG
This sequence comes from Malurus melanocephalus, assembly GCF_030028575.1. Taxonomy (NCBI): domain Eukaryota; kingdom Metazoa; phylum Chordata; class Aves; order Passeriformes; family Maluridae; genus Malurus; species Malurus melanocephalus. Next base: position 840,240 of record NW_026623541.1, read on the forward strand.
GATGTGAAGTCTGGTGAAGACAGAGGGAAAAATAGTGATATATTGGGTAAAGGATGGGTTGTTTGTTGGTGTTGTGTTGGATTTTCTTTTATTTCTTTTTTTTTTGTGTGTGTGTGTTTTGTTGTTTGTTTGTTTTTGTCCTTGTTTCGTTTTTTTTTTTCTTTTATTTTTAAGCTAAGCAGGTTGGCATTGGAGAGGGGAAGTAAAATAATTTCTCTTCTGGTACATCCAGCTGCAGGCTGTGGCCTTACATCTCACTAAACTGGCAAAGGTGAATGATGCTGAGCTCAGTAGTTCTCAGATTTCTTAGCTACAAGTGGAGAATTTTTGGCTGAAAGAAGGGAGGTGATCTGGAGTAAAGGTTCAGCTCCCCTAGCTGGATGTGCAAAGTTGGGAAATACATCCAAATCCTAATAAAAATCTGTCTAACTGCAACATGGGGGTTGCTCATCAGTACCAGTTGTGCTGATACTTGCTCCCCACCTGCTTGTCACTGTCTTGTCTTYCATTTTATCTGTGCAAGGTAGAAACCATGCTGGTTCTGTTGGTCCTTGATAGGCACCACCTATTTTTGGCTGTTCACAAAACAGTAAGGTTGGATGATGCCTGGTTTGCTTTCTCTGTGGTTTCTGGTGAGCAACTACCTTCTTTGGGCACATAATCATGCTGGTTTTATCATACAAGGGGGGTGAAAGAACRTTCAGAGATTCCCAAGGTTTCTCCTCTCTCTGAGTTTGTCAAGGATTTGACACAGCACACAAAACCACTTTTCTCAAAGGCTGGGGGCTTTAAAAATACATGGAGCTCACCTAATATTATTCATTGCATTTGTTGTCTTTTTTTCATTTAATAGAACTTTGGTTTTTTATGTAAAAATAATGGCACTGAGTTTGCCTAAGGTCTGTCTAATCTTGTATCATCTTTTGAAATAGAGCATATCTGATCATCTCTTTTTGAGTTTCAGCAGCTGGATCTTTAATGTGAAGTCTTTTTTTTTTTTTTTTTTTTTTTTACAGAGTTGAGCTGGAATTTCAAGCTCTTTTTGGTAGAAGAGACTTAGCTTTGACTGCTGATTCAGCTGCTCACTTGCTGTGACTCAGTTTGTGAAAACAACACCCCAAAAATCTGAAGTTCACACTCTGCAAGGCAAACTGGAGTACAGCAATTGAAATAGCTTAAAAGTATCAGCTCTGTTCAACAGCCTTGATTGGTGCTCCATAGTGTATTCTGATTTGGGAGATTGCTCATTTATTATCAGGCTGTAGACCTTTTGGTGTGAAATTGCGATACTGGTTTGGCTTGGAAAGAATGATCCTGTTCTTGTTTGCAAAGTACTTTGTTTTTTTCCTATTACCTGTTTTGGTGTGCTCATGCAAATTGGTGAAACCCCCTGCTGATTACAAATGTCAAAACCTCGAGTAAATCAGGCAAGCAAGTTAAAAAGGAATAGGGGCTTAGTCTTCAAACCTTCATGATTCAGGACAATTGCCCATTGTCCGAGAAATGTTGGGAAGAAATTGCTCAAAACTGAAGATTTGTGTTTAGAATAATGCATTATGAAGTTGTTTTCATCTTCTGTGGAAGGAGATGAAACTTTCTGGGCTGTGAGTAAATGAGAGTGCATGGTTCTTGATGTCCTGAGACAAAGCAAGGAATCTRGCAATTAACAGACAGATTTTTGTTTCCATAAAAATATATAACTGTAGTACTTTCCATCTACAAAATGCCTTGTTTTACAAATGAGGGCAGAGTTTTGATTTCCACGTGGCAAATGCAAGAGTCAAATTGACCAACATCCCTGGCAAAGCTAAAGGTCAAACCTTGAAWCCTGAAAACCTTGCTTGTTTTCAGGGACAAGTGTAGGGCAAGGGTACTGCAGTCTGTTTTGGGCATATTGGCTCTGGTCAGCAGATGCTGATGGGCAGGATTGAGGTGCTTCTGCCTGGTTTCCATTATGATAAGGAAGGCAGTGCAGGCAGTGGAGGCCATCTAGTGAGCTCATGTTAATAAAATATGGGTTTTATTCTAAACATGACCATTTTCTGTACAAACACAACCGGTGCCAGGTACATTCTGCCCCCGTGCACCGTGGTCTGTCTGCAGGGGACTTTCAGCATTTGCTGTCACAAAGGACAGACACTTTCATTCAAATGTCACATCTGGCTGGTGAGTCTGTACAAGGTTTCACTTACCAGGTCCTCAGCCCTGCTCTTATTTGAGTGCACTCACACCTCGTGCCATTTCCTCACCAGGCAGCTGTGGTTTTTGCTGTGAAGGATCTCACTGATTTTTATTTTTTTTCTAATGTCTTCTTTTTCACTGTGTTTCATTTGGCTTTTGCCAAAGCGGTAACTTCATGGAAACTTGTGGCTTCAGGTCTATAAAACAGGGCTAAAATTAATATTGATACTAGCTGCTTATTTGCTTCGATGTTGGGCAGTATCAGCTCTTCTGAGCTATTTCTGTACAATTAATTTGACAATTCTAGAACTTTTTTTGCATTTTTCCAGGAACCTGGAAATCTATATATACCACTGAGTTATGCTGGTATGACAATTCAAGAATTTGTCATGTGCCCTCCTGAAAATGTAGGCAACATTCATTTGTATCATATTATGACTGATGTCTTCATTGTGAATTACCTTAGAGAAAAAATGGGCTTTTCCTCCCCCCCACTCCCCCCCATTTATGACACTGTTAATAGTTTCTCTGCTTCTGTGCAAGCCCATTCCTGGAATTAAAAAAAAAATAGAAAATCWYKCAAATTAAAATTCAGCAGAATCTTGTTTATCTAGTCCTCGCCTTGCTTTCTCAGTCTCTGACGCAAATTGTTAAATAGTTTTCACTTGAGAATTGACATTTTGTAAAGGCTAATATGATGTCTCATTGTTTCAATTTCATTCACATAGTCTCATGTTGATAGAGTCTATAAAATGCTCTAGTTTTTTACGCTGTAGTCAGTAGATTTTAAAAAAGCGAACAAAAAAAACCAGAAAAAAAAAATCCTATTTTTGTCCAGTAGTCTTAAGCATTTATCGCTTCACTGAAATTTTGCTTCTAGTGCTAGCTTTTTTCCTAAATTCTGGTACGTTCCTGTGGATATGTGTAATAAGCTACTTGTTGAGCAGTGTAGTAGATTTATTCTGTTAAAGCTGTTTAGGTGTGTTAAATAAGAAAAGCCCTTGAACTTTTTCTACAATTTTTGGTTACATGAGGGTTTCTGAAATTATTTCCCCCATCAGAATAAAATCACAATAAGAATTCAGACCAGAATTACTGAAATATTTTATTCAGTAATGTTGACAAATAGGCTTTGCTTGCTCTAAAATAGTTTTAGTCTGAAGATAAAATGAAAATGCAGACAAAAGTGCTGGGTTTAAAGGTGTTGATTATTAGCCAATGCACCTGCTACCAAAAAAACTGCTCTTTCCAGATTCTCATAGAATYATAGAAGTGTTTGGAYTGGAAGGGACCTTTRAAGGTCATCCAGTCAAACTTCTCTTCAATGAGTTGGGCCATCTGCCTGAAACTGCCTTGTCAAAGCAAAACTTTCTGTGGTGCTGTGACAAGGCGGGCATCCCACTGCATGATCTCTGTGTGCAGAGAATGTGAGCTTACACAAGTGAGGAAGTGAATGGATTGAATCTGTGTGACTGTGGAAATGTGTGAGGTTCATGCAAAAAGCCAGAGCAGGAGCAGGCAGGCACCAACCTTCCCATGGGAGATTTTGGAGGTTCCTTAATATTTCTGAGGAAAGGAAACGAGTAGTGCATTATGCAAGGATGGCCTGGTAAAGCAGAACTGAGGAGMAAACAGCCAGAATTGAAATTTCCCTTTCCTTTTGTAAACTCTTCAGCCMTGTCTCTGTAAGATTGCAGGGTTTTGTGTGACAGCTCAACTTATGGGTTTCACTGTTCTAGAAGGTATAAGCATGATTCTTGATAGCAAGGACAGACCTGTTCTCTGCAGCTTCTCTGTGTTGTGTGTCTTCAAGGGCTGCAGAACATGTCCTTGCTCTCTGCAATCAACCAGACATTTTCTTTYCATTCCCAGTGCTTGTGAATGAGCAAAAAGGTTTTAAGCAACAACTAAATCCATCCTTATCTTTCTTTCATGCACTTTTTGCATCTTCCCCACTTACTTTGATAGCAGAAAAGGCAAGTCACTCAGTCTGCGGTCATGGTCTTACTTGCGGTCAAATTTCAGTTTACCAGTTACGAGCAAGTACAGAGATGTGTTGTGGTCTTTCGTCACTTTGATTAACATGTTTTTGTGTTACTACAAGCCAGTACTGCTCTGTTTGTCAGTAGTGGTGACAGGTTAAATGTTAGGGAGGGCCCCTCACTTCCATTGTCCTGCCCAGACCACAGTACTTCTATGGAGATGCTTTAAAGAGTGCAAAGTTCCTGTGAAAAATATGCTTTTCCTACAGGGATGTCCACTCTTTGTTCCAATCACTGTCCCAGGTAAGTCTCTTCCTGAACTTGGCTGCCTGGCCCTTCTTGGAAAATGCAGATTGAATGCCACTGGTCTCTCTTGAGAAGAAGTGTGCATCTGGTAATGTCAATCTTCATTCAGTCTCTGTTGTCTAAAATGTTGCTAGCATMACCAAGRGTACTTTTTATGAGCATTTCATATYTGTGGRAAAAGATCAKATTCTTGCAGATCAGTTTCTTGATTACTGSCTGTCGTTAAATGGAAGCAAACAAACATCTTGGATTTTAAAAAAATTCTTAGTGCCTTAGTAGTTTTATTTTGCAACACCTGAATTCACAAAAAGCTTGCAGTGTRCAGTTACAGAGCTATTTAAACTGCATACATTCAGTTACTCATTTTGAAACAAGAAATTAAAACCCAGGGAAACTTCAACCCTTCAAAAATTACTTGAAATGAAAATAAAAAGCACAAAAACTAAAGGAGTGTGATTCATTGATCAGTCCTGTAGTTGGATTGCATTTACACAGAGGACTTGATGGTCTGAAACAGATAAAGACCTTCTTCCTTTTTAAGCTTCATTTCAGTGAGAAGTGGCTTTGACTCAATGACTGTCCCATAAGATAGGATTTTGTTAGATTTTGTGATGGATGTTGCAGCTGGATGACTGTGAAAAAGCAAAACATTCATCCTGGAGATTCTAACTTAATGTCTCCTCAGTGGCAGTGCTTGCTGCAGAAGAAGTGATTTCTCCATGATTGCTGTGGGTGGTGACATAGATGATTGCTATGTATGATTGCAGACACAACCAGTGCTACTTCTCCTTTGAATGCTCTTATCAGTTACTCAAATGCTATAAATCTCACYGTTGTTATATCATTTCCAGTCTCCTTCTTTCATGACTGGAGTAGCAAAGTTGAACTTCCAGTAGGTGTTGCCTTAAGCACTATTTTAATGATCATTTTGATTGACATTACTAAATGGCCCTTGACTTCTACCTGTAAATCAAGTAAATGTGTCAGTTTTTTATTTAGGGATTGACTGTGGTGGCCTAAGCATGCTATGAAAACCAACAAATCAACTTATTATCTTTTCATCATTGTTTGTATTTAATCTAATTAGCTGATTTCCCCCTACATCTACCTTTCTATTTCTGCTTAGCACAACTGAAGAGAGGATGCAGGCTAGCTTTCTGAGGAACCTTGATGTAAAAATGTAGGTTTAAGAATGAGTCAGCTTTGCTTTATTCGAATGTCTGCCTATTCTCTTTCATGGTTCAGTGGGTTTGAATGTACATTCTTCATTGCTGGAAACTCTTGTTCAGCTAAAGTCACACCTTTGTCAACTGACATTTTGAAAATCCCTGCTTTATTTTTGGCTGTATTAATACTATTATCTCAWCCTTTCTCATCAGCAGATTTCAAAGCCCTCTCTCAAAAGAGGAGCGGAATTATCCACTGCAGTTTGGTGCATGTGGGAGGAGGATGCCACCCAGGTTCGGTGAGCTCCAGTCCCAGGACTTGAATTCCTGAGCTCAACACTTTAATATGCTCTCCTCTTYGCATCCAACTCAGCAAAGCTGCTCAGAGCACAACTTCCAGCTCAGTTGCTTGTCCAGCACAAGCACTGAGTTGCTGTGAGTATTACTGGGAGAACTGGAAGAGGCTATTTGGCACAGAGGAAGGAACAAGATGAACAAYATTCACTGTGGCAGCACCAGGTACCCTCTGCACCAAGGTCAAATGTGCACAGGCTGTGGGTCACAAAGCTGAGTGGCGACATGAGGCACATTTGAGTTTTGTGTGGAGTTTTGAGTTTTTGACTGGCAATCACATTGAGTGGCACATTTGAGTTTTTGTTTGGGGCAATACTGCACAGCCTCTGGTGCACCCTGATAATTCCACACATGAGCAGATTCAGCATCCTGGCCAGACCCAGACCAACCTGTGGGCCATTCCCTGACGCCACTCTTAGCGCTGGACCACTCTTACATCACAGTTKCCAAGAGCCTACAGCTTGCTTTCTCCTTGTTGACCATCATTTTTGTCAGCCCAGCCCAGTCAGTCTTTCACCTGATCTGAAAGCAAGGCTTCCCCAAAGGACCTGTTTGTTCTTACTGATTAGAGGGATCACAGAGTAGGACCAAGGAAAAAGAACCTGCAGTGAAAGCTGTCTGGCTTCCAGGTTAGTCTGTGCACCAGACAGTGCATAACTCAGCAGTTCACAGTGCCTCTGCTATCAATCAGAATCACCATGTGTGAGGATGATGTACCATGGCACCTTGAGACATTATGATGGCCTCAGTGACATCTGTGAGAATTTGAAGCACCTCATGCTTGAAATTCATCTGTTTATTCTTTTCAAGATAGGATGGATGGCTTAACCCACTCTTTGCATCAGTTTTTCCCAACTGATTTACACAGTGACTTCTAAGGTTTTGAGTAGTAAGTATTTTTATAGTCTTTTTCTTGGAAATAAAGGTTCTTTCTTATTGCAAGTAATGTCTTCCACAGCTATTCCTATTATCTGCATTGATGCAGATAAACCACATGCTTGTCATCCTCAGCAAACTGCTCATGGTAGTGCATTCTAAAATTAATTATGATGGATTTGTGCGTGCATGAGATTTGAGTGTGCTGCATTTTATTTTCAGTTTGTATCATAAGAGAAGTCACATGGAGATGAGCTTCCACTTCTCTTATTTAGAGTGATGAGTACTATAGCACTACAATATTTTGACATTTCTTCATCAGCCATTTCCTGATGCATTTTAATGCCTTATTTGCTCTTTGCAGCCTTGCCTGAGTGCTGAGCAGGCACTTTATTATTGACAGTGTAAGAAAATAAATCATCTGGCTTATAATAAGTAATCTGAATAGTTGTTGTCCAGCAAAAAGACACAGTAGAAATATCTTCTAATACATATTTTTCAACTCTTAATAGGTCTGCCACCACATTACTGATTTTTTGCTGCTTTTAAAACAATTTTTGTGCCAAAATCTAAGCACTTCTTTGTGAGTTTCCTTCCTGTTCCAGATCTCTGATTAGTTAATATCCTGTGATATTAATCCTGTGAKGTATCACACTGGTCACATTTTGCTGTTATCAAATTTTTCTACTCAGTTTCTGGGTTTGCTTTCTTTTGTTTTGCCAGATACATCTTAAATGAGTGAAAATTGAGTCCTGGGGTTAAGTACTTCTGAAGCAAGGAACATTCACTTTAAAATATACACTTTTAACSAAGATGCTTCAAATTTATTTACACATGCTGGGAAATGAATTTTTTTAACACCTTTATTCAAAAATATTCAAAACTTTTTCTATRTTAATCAAAATACAGAATTGCTATCCTGAATTACAGTGATAAAATGAATCAAAATGCTATACATGCCTACATATAGGCATATATGTCAACCTGAGAGAAAACACGCTTACAACACAAAGTAAAGGTTTTGCTTTGTGTCTTTGTGCACATAGAGAATACATTTAGTCCTTTTTCTTAATGACAGAGGGTATATMATCCCCCCTGAGAGGAAACATTTCACAGTAGCAGATACAGCTRATAGCTACCTAAGAGTCACGAGTGAACAAGTCCTACACAGATCAACTGCAGAATAAAAAACGTGCATAGGATGGTGATAACCATTCTTGRATAAATGAATGTTTTCCAAGTGCAYRTGTTGATGACAAGCTGCTGTCTCACCTCTGCCCCTCCATGCAYGCCAATGTCTTGATGCTGCTGAAAAAGAAGCCACGCAGTGCAGTGTTTTGCSCAGAGCTGAGCAGTGATTTGTAACCACAGCAGAGAAACTTTTCATGTCCACCTCCCATGTTTCACTTTTGGGACACCTTCTGTCATGATACTCAGAAAATCTAGAGGCACAAATAAAGCTGAAGTGAGTAATYATCCGGCACTAGCTTATTGTTAAATGTATCTGCATTTGCTTAGCTTTTCAAAGTTCCTGCTTTCGTCAGTTTGCTTGTTGCTGGGTTCAGTGGCTGGTCTGAAACACGTCACAGAGCGTCTTGATCTCCTGTAGACTGTGTGTGGAATGAACTGGTAGATTCAGAGTGGTAAGTCATGTGAACTCCACACCACTTGCAGAAATACCCAGGTAACTGCCAGTTCTTAAAGAGCATCTTCAGGTACTTCTTAAATTTTTCCCCCATGAAGAAGTAGATGATTGGATTGAGGCAACAGTGAAAAAGGCCGAGGATCTCTGTTACCTGGAAAGCATAGTCCAGACTCCTGCTCACTTGGCAGTCGTTAATGACTCCCACAGATTCCAGCAGTTGTAAGAAAATAACGATGTTGTAGGGGGTCCAAAAAAAGAAAAACACGATCATGACAGCAAAAATCATCTTCACAGCCTTATTCTTTTTGTCATTTCTACAGTGMACCAATGTTTTAATGATCATGGAGTAACAAAATGTCATAATTATTAAAGGGATTAGGAGCCCTAAAATGTTGATTTCCAAAGTGGAAAAAAGTTTCCATGTCGTGAAATTGCCTGGAAATACTGGCTTGCAGGTAGTATAATTACGTTCATTAAAAGACTGTCTAAATACAAGCTCGGGAACTGAGGCTAAAAGAGCTACAAGCCATACAACAAGGCTAGTAACCAAAGCATGGAAGGCAGTCCTTGCTTTCAAGGAAAACACTGCACGAACAATTGCCAGGTATCTGTCTATGCTCATAAGCATGATAAAAAATATCCCACTGTAAAACCCAACTAGGTAGATCCAYGAAATGATTTTACACCAGGGAGTCCCGAAAACCCATTGGTCTACTGTGAAATAAGACCAGAACGGCAAGGATAAAACGAAGAGCAAATCTGAGATGGCGAGGTTTAGCAGGTACACATCAGTCATGCTCCTCAGCCTCTTGTATTTGAAGAGAACCATGATGACCAGAATGTTTCCAGTGAGCCCCACCAGGAATACCAGGGAATACAGAACGGGTAGGAAGGAGGCTGCAAACCTCCTGACATTTTCTTTGCTGCATAGTTTTGGAGCATCCTTGTAATTATCGTAATAGTCGTAAAAGGTTGAGAGTTCAAAGGGCTCTGGGCTTGAAGAAGTCATGGTTTCTTTCCCCCARTTCTGAGAAGGGAAGAATATAAAAATGTCAGTGACTTTGAGTGCATCAAGACCGTGTGGTTACTCCACAAAGCTGAATCACAACTGACTGACTCGCAGCTCAGCACTCGGCTCACAGCACGTTCTCAGACATTATGTAAGCATTTTGGCACGGACACCTGAGCACACTCAAACAAGGAACTGTCCTTARTGTGCATGTGCTTAGTCCTTGCACCACTGTGCAACTTGAATGTCAAACACACATGGATGTTCATATGGACGAGAGAAAAGCAAATAGGAATGAAAGACGTGGGCCACAGATGTCAAATCAGAGAGGGTTAATTCCCATGCAGAGCAAAGTAAAAAACAAAACCATTGTTCATAGCAGTTCAGAATTTCAGTCACMGGCAAATGTCACCATAAGAAGGTAATGATAAACACGCATCAGGCTTTTCCAATGAAATTACACTTACTGAAAGCTGACATGAGCTTTMATGAAATAAGTGCTATTTTCAGTGACTAAATGAATAACAGGAATTTGTATGTCCTCTTCATATGTATGTCCTTTCCTAATAGGCAGACACAGATTTTTAAGTGATGTAACTTAGGCACAGGGCAAATATATTGCTGACTTATTAGTCTGTATGTCATTCAGATCACAGCATCATTCTTTTAGCCTGACATACCAGAAATTAATGTCTGAGTTCTGTTTTTACCATGTAGGTAATTTGCATCACAAGTGGCATTCTTTTAGCTAAAAATATTAGAACTCTAAMTCTGAGTTATGTTTTTCCCCTTTGTCTTTATTTTATGAAGGGAAAGCAGAAGAGAATTGAGTTTCATTGCTTCACTTGTCTTTGCCCTGTGTGTTGTTGCTACATAACAGCAAACATTGAMTATCCTTAACCTGAGCCCTGCTGTTTGCAGTCCCAAGCAAAACACCTTTGCAGCCTGCAGTTCAGAGGAATTTAATCTGACCTAAAAGTCACCAATAAAAAACCATTTGACACCAGTGGTCTAGAAATGACAGCTTTGCACCCAAGCATACCCGAATCTAATCATGGTTCAGCATAATATATTTGAACACTTAAAACTTAAAAACGTATCCTCACAGAACACATCCACTTGCTTAAAAAATACCTGAATAGCTATAAAAGGTAAATGAATAAGTATTACATTCACACACATAATGAGTGTACATGATACACAAAATTTAAGAAATTGCATTTTATGAGTTTTACCTTTTCTTCTCAGACGATGTGAAGAAGCTTCTTTGGTCTAAGGGTGCAGAATCACTTGCTTCTCATCAGGTAGYTCTGCCAGGACAGTGCTACCTACACAGCAGTATTTCCACCAGCTCACGAAGATGATGCCTCTAGATACCTCTATCTCTTAGAGGAAGCTTCCACTTCCTTAGGTTGTATCACAACTGCTTATCTCCTCAGTGCGCCTCAGAGACAGTCTCTGTGAGTCAGAAATAGAATAAAACACAAAATGTTTTTTAAAAAAAAAACTGTTTCCACTGGGGAACTAGTTACTTAAAGCAGTCTTATATTATCCAACAATCTATCTTATCCAACATCATCCAACAGATGTCACTAAGCATAGATGTCACTTGGCTCTCATTCTACTGGAAACTCTTTATTTTCTTAATCTCAGAAAAAAAAAATCAAAGAATCATCTGTAGTGAGCAGAGACGAGGCAGGCACTTGGTGGGTGTATGGGTAGTGTTTCTAGTCCTTCTCTGACAGATAACTAACTTTGCAAGTTGCACTATGTAATTGTAGAAGAAAAAAGCTGTATAGATTTAGTGTAGGGAAGGCTGCTTTTAATCACTRTGGTTTGATCTTCCTAACTCTACTTACCTTACTAAAAAAAAAGAAAAAAAGGCATGTTAATTCACACTACCTTTTTGCTTGATGTTTTCTGTCACAGGTTTTATACAGCAAATCTGCCCCCTACCACTGACCGGCACAAAATGTAACAGCAGTCAAAATATTGAATAAAAAGAAAGAGTGCGCACAGGCGCGTGGTCTAAGGGCAGAACGTGCAAGTGCTGAGGTTTACCGAGGTTCTTCATCACGGCAGGAAGCTCAGCAGCTTCTATGAATTTCTCTGGAGAGTGAGGTGGGCCTTRTTTGTCTTTTGGGGGATCCTGAGAAGTGAGAGGAGAGCACAGAGGACATGTGCTGGTCAAGTGGGGTGGTTGTGAGCCCTGCCAGCAGAGCAGCTGTGCTGGCAGCTRGCAGGTGCAGGTCTCCTCAGTTCCCCAGAAAAGGCCAGCCAAGCAGAAGTAGAAGCCATTTCTGAATGGGGAAGGCTGCTGCTTTCTTGTAATCTGGAGAAACTGAAGAGACAYGACGAGAAACAGAAACAAGAAAGCTGCAGACGGTGATTGTGAGGGTAGGAAGAATCAAACATCTTCATTCACCAGAGAATATCTGTTTTCTTGTTCTCTCTCTGGTGTTGTTTCAGACAYAGGTATAGCTTTTGCTCAGCTATGCTATTTGCTGCTATCTCACCTGCCTCTGACACTGTTACACTGCCCAGYAAYTTACATTTGGCTGAAGRGTTTCTTCAGCTTKWTGTGATKACAGCATGACATGTGGGATCTACCYRTTTCAGGTTTTGCCARAATAAAGCAATTGTAGGGCAGGACCTTTTCAGTCATCTTTCACAAGCTGCATTTCTGGGGATTTTTAAATAGGTCTCTGGGAGGTGTTCCTCCAGTGCAGGTTATTGCTCTGCAGATCATCTTTTCTCTTCATTTTACTAGCAGTCCTTAAAGGATGTGGACATCAGATAAGCAGACAACACTGTCATACCTTCAGCTTCATCAGCCCTGCTCACAGAAACTATCAGCTCTTCCTCTTGCTGTTCTTCTGTCTGTGTAAGGGCCTCRTCAATCTCTTTGACAGGTTGTTGCACTCAGGCCACAAGTTCAGCTCTTTAGCCACAACACAATGACACAAAATCTTTCTTTAAGTACTTGCTTTTCAGGAAAAAAACACCTCTTGTTCTTGGCAATGCTCTCTTAGACACTGATGTTTCTTAGTTTGGGCTGTAATCTTTTTTTTCCTCAATAGCCCCCCATGCATGCTTATTTTGTCCCACCCATTATTTTTAGCTCTATCAAAATAGGCATCTTCTYTGAATTTTTTCAGTGGTGATTTTTCTTGATTTCCAGATGAAGAGGTTACTAGAACTGAATCCACATATTATATCTCTYTGACCCTGTTTGGTTAAGGAATTATTTCCCATCAGCAGCAACCTTTCAAAATGTGTCAACCATCATCAGCAGCATTTTGAGACCTGTCCTTAGCACATAGACCACACTTCAGGTGTGCTTCAGATCCCTCAGACATCCTGTTAGCAGGGAACGAGTCTGCAGCCATATGATTTTCAGTTTGATCCATATGGCACTGGCCTGAAGAAAGCACCTACCTGGCACTTCTCCAGAAAGCTTTCAAGTAGCAAATGGGCCTGCCAAAATACCAATGCACTTCCTGCTAAATCACCAGATGGGAAGRTCTGTCTTTGTGAGGAGAATGAGCAAGAGTGTTTGCTCAGATAGAGGAATGCTCAGCCACTAAAAGAGAAAAATTATTGTGGCTAGAGATACTGAAAATTTGTGATGTGTGAACTCCAGAAAATGAAGATTTWAAAACTGTATCTGCCAGTTCATGAAAATCAAGATGATAAGAATGAATCCTGAACTACCTTCTGACAGCTTACCTATGAACAGAATCCGTGGGAGAGCCTGCAAGGAAAACTGCAGAAAAAATAGGAAAACGAAAAGAAACCTCTGAGCAAATGAGATAATGTAGAAAACAGAGGAAAGGAGCTGTGTGTGTAGGTMCTGCTATAGCTTGGAGAGAAAGAAGAGTGGAAGGGAGGGACTGAGTAAAACTACAGTCTCCAGTCTTCAGTAGGGGAGCTCTGAGGTCCCCTTCCAATGTGGTAGCCTGTCTTTTTCAGCTCCTTGGAGAACCTGGCAGACTAACAAAAGGAGAATGGCAGGAGATGSCAAGATAAAGGGGAAACGGGAAAGGGGAAAGGGTTCTCAATTCCTGTCAGACTAATCAGACTAACAGCAACAGGGGAAGAGAAAAGTCATTTTACCTCTTTACAAATGGTGTCAGGTATGTGGCACTGACAAAATAAATCACAAGTGCACAGAGGTGGACCAAATCTGATTGGTCTGATCTTTTATATGGGATGGTGGTGGTGGGGGCACATTAAATGCAACAGGATGAAACTTCGTAAAAGCAAAATGCTGAACAACCCATACCATAAAAACTTTGCTTCTCACCAAAAGATTATTTCAGCTACTCCCATCTTTTCTGGGAAGTCTTATAATTGATTTGCYGTTTTACAGGAGGCATAGGAGTCCTGCCCAGGGAGGGACTGGAGATGGACATTTAGCTGACCCACTGGCTRGGCTGTGAGATACTCACCACTGATACTCCAGTGCATTCTGTCTGATCTTTGTGATGGCCAGGGAGAGGCTGTTCAGACACATCCTCATTCAGAAGAGCCTGGCCCAGGAGACAAGCAGATGACAGTAAATAAAAATGGACAGCTATTGCAAGAATCAGTATTTTGGCTGATTGTGTGGATCAGCTCAGGATCCAGGTTGCCAAAGTCACAGATGGACAAATGATTACCTTTCTTATCAAACCATCCTTTCCATCAGGTGGCCAACTCCTCTGTGCATGGTCAGGCCTTGTGTGGTTCTTCTTTTGAAATTCAGGTGAATTTGGATTGCAGTTTGCACATCTGTAGCTCCCATCCTTCCTTGTTAGTGAAGTGTTTGTGCTACCAGCTCATTGCACAGTTCCTTTTTTTTTGTAATTTTCAATGTATTCCAAATTTCCGGTGCRTAACTAAAACCACAGCATTCTGAGAGAGAACTTAAAAAAGGAAGTGAATAATTTCCTAGTTTTAGACAATTACTGTGCACACTGTTTCTCAGGTGGTTCACTAATTTAATTCAATCTCTTTCAATACAGGAATTCCTTTTGGCTAAGATAGCTGCTTGTGCTGACAAGCAAAAGATTTAAGCTAAAACCATCTTTTCCTTGCTCAAAACTAGCTGTAATTCCCCTCACTTTTTTTTTCTTTCAGTGGGCGTGTCCTATGCGTTCTGCTGTCTTTATCCACTGGTGATTCTGTGAGTGGGAATAGTCATTCTTTTCCTCAGCCTAATTTACTTTCTTTTCCCATGCTGTGCTTGCAAAANAAAAAAAAAAAAAAAAAAAAAAAAAAAAAAAAAAAAAAAGAACTGAAACTTCTAACCTCAAACGTGACAGAAATAGTCATTTTGTATGCTAAATTTTACTTTAAATAAAAATCACTAATGCAAAACCTGTGACTTTTATTCTTCTTAAATATGAAATGGCACARCGAGGAGCTTTCTTTGTCATGTTCAGTGATCTGTTAAATGTTACCAAACTGTTTCTATGGTAGGTAAGAAATTTGGGCTGTTTCCGCCCTGAGGAGCAGTTGATATCTGAAATTAATTTTTTTTCCTAAATGTCCCAGCCATCACCTAATCATCACTATGAGGTCCTCTTAAAGGCTGGTCTTTCTGAAGAATTAAAAAAACCCCACAATGCAGTGGTGAATAGCAGAGGTGTTCTCAGGCCAYTTTATTTGATGTTTGTTGGGATGGRKTTAGATACAGRGGAATGATGATTATGTGTAAGAGCTTTCGATTCTGCTTTGTGTTACTGCCCCCAGGTCTCTCAAACATTTTTGTTGTTGGGAGCCTTTAAAACCTTGTTAAAGGGCTGGGCTTATCCTAAACATCTACACGACAAATTATCTTGGCAATCTCTCCTTCCATATTCCTCCCTGAGTAATATAAAGGAAGTGTTAGAAAAAATAAAGTATTTGCAGAGGATCGAGTGAAAAGAACTAACACTTGCTSTTACTGATGATCAATATCAACCTTTCCATGTTTGCTAAGACTCAGGCACTCTGTTRTCACATGGAAAAACTGTTTCACTGCAAGTCCTCTTCAAGATGATCTGTACAGCCAACTTATATAACATTCAGTTAACTTCAGCAGCGGGGGAAACCCCTCAGGACAGAAAAATAAAACTGTGAGAGGTATAATAAAACATTTTCATTGGAGCATCTCATTCTTTTAATCATCTTTGTGATTCACGGGATATTCTGATGTGTTTTATGAATTGCTGGTGAAACTGCCTATAGTTAATTTTACATCTTCAGACTTCCATTTGCTCACAAGGAAATAAATAAAATCTCAGAGAAAATGATGTTTCATCCAGCGGCAGAATGCAGTGACTAATTTTTTCTTACTTTTCATAAAAATACTTTTTACACTCTGTACTTGCTCATCAGTGACTCCACTTGCTYGACTGGAGCATCCTCTTTTAACCATGAATGACTTTCAAGTCCAACAGAGTTCGCTAATGCCATCTTCTGGTGGAAATGCAAAGAAAGCATTGAAACCAAAAATGAGCAGAAGGAAKGATGGAGCGAGTTTAGGACAGAGAGCCCTGCATGAGCAGGGGTGAGTACAGGGCTGGTGAGAGGGTGTGGTGACTCTGGAAATACKTGGCTCCAGATGTTGTTAACCTTGTGTAAAAAAATGTGTGCCACTATCTACAGCTGCCCTTCCTGAATCTGACTTGATCCATAAACCCTGGCCTGTGCATTCTGTGTTGTTTTTATGATAATTTGTATTTTGTCCATCCCTTCACTATAGCCTCCCAAAACCTGAAGTACCAGGAGGATCTGGAGAGCAAGGCTCAGCAATGGGACCAATAAAAAAGGAACTGAACAAGAGACCAAGTGACYAAGTGAGGGAGAGCCTTAATGATTCAAATGAGGGCCCCCTTGGGAAAAAAAAAAATAAATCTGATCACAGTATGAGGATACCTATTTTCCTAGAGAGGACTTCAGAGGGGAGAGTGAGTGCAATAAAGCAAAKACTCACTGCAGAAAGGCTCTGGAACCACTTGGAGGTTATGACCTGGTACATTTTAGTCACCTCTAATACTGCCATTCCCAAAACAGGCCAACCCAGCCCTCCTCAGACATCATCCTTCCAGGGTGCAGAAGGGGTGCTGGTGAAGGTCCTGCATCTGTACCAGCAGGCCTAGCACGATGTCCCTAGGACTTGGTGGAAAAGCAATTGCTGTGCACGCTTAACCAGCTCCCCATCCCTGGCCATGAACACTACAGTTGAGGCCCATCCAGTGGGAAATGCTCCCCTTTGCCGTGTGCTCCAGCCATGGCCACGCTGGGATCGGTGGTGCTCAGCAATTCCCTGGAGCAAAGCGGGTGGCAGAGCGCTGTGGACAAAGGGAGTGCACCAAGCTGCTCCAGGCGCCTTCGAACACACCATTCCCTCCTGGTTTGCTGCTGCCTGCTTGGACACTGCGACAATAATTGGAGCTGCAGCTCGGGGATTCAAGCAGCTGAGGAATTGTCCCGGCGCGGGGCACAGGAGGCGGCACAGGGGAACAGTGGCTCCGGTCCGACACCAGGGGGAACTGGAGCATCCAGCGGGGCGTGGAGCCATCGCTGTGCTCTCCCTCGGCTTTGGCGGTGTCCTACAGAGTGCTCTGCAAGTTCGGGCCACTGCAATCTCTGCTGACATCCCTTTGTGTCTCTAGGTGCCGCTGGCTTTGCTTTTAATGCAGCAAATTTATGGGCTAAACGCAAACTCCTCTCCGGAGAAATGATGCTTCTCGTTGCCTGCATTATCCTGGCATATCCTCTATGTTGTGGGGCTGTTGTGCTGCAGTAGATATGGAGCAGTGACAAATGTGTGCAATTTATCAGAGACTTAAAATCTGAGTGGGATGGGAAACAGACTGTTCCAGTGACAGCTGCAGTTGGAAAGTGGATAATAACCCCTGTAGAGTGAAACAGCAGTGCCAGAGTCCTTGCTTGCATTCTCTATCCCATTCTCCAAACTCTGCCTTCAGTGATGCAAAGTTCATGTGCTCCTTCCTGATTGAAGAACCATGATTGGAAATTTGGAAAATGCAAACTGTTCTTCACAAGCAAACAACTTTCCCCATGTCCAGTGGGGATTGTTTTACAGTATTTCCTTAGGGAGAGGAATGAAAAAAATCAATATATTAGTATTTTTGTGTTGAATATTAGTGTAACAAGCAAAATCAGGCAGGAACAGTGGGTGGATTTATTTTCGCTACTGAAAACCCTGTGTTAACACTGGCCCTGTAAAATGCAGGTCTTAGGGTTTGGGTGGGTATGGTGAAAACCARGTTACTGGAAACTGGCTACCAAGGAAGTTCTGCTCAACAGCAGTGGCAGAATTATCGCCAAATTTAAAAGAAACAGTATGTATGTGGTCAGTGTCAGAAACCAATCTTTAATAGCCAGAAATTGTTCTCAATTTTTGCTTTGACTACTGAACTTGAATTTCAAAATAATAACTCTGGATGACGCAGGTTTTCAGTAGGGTTCCAGGTGTCCTACAGAGTTAAGAAACTGAAGTGCAAACAATAAAACTTTGAGCAGGACTAGGTCAGTCCTTAATGCAGGAAAATATTCCATTCAGTGGCTTTTTTAGAAGTGGGGTGTCAATGGCCTTTGACAAAGCACTGCATCATGCTTGGGCAATAACTACAGAGGAGACATTACCAGCTAGGACCTGCCAAAGCAATGCTGGATGGAGATAGTGAAACTTTTGGAATTCACATTTTGGAAAAATAAAGCTGGTAACAGATTTTCTTTGGAAAATTCTCCTTTGTTTTTAGTGATAGCAGGACTTGGGACTTGCATGGATCAGACTTGTCCCATCACTGACAACAAAATCGACCCTCATCCTGCTGGGACAGGGGTTTTGTATCACCCACAAGATCTCAGGGAGGGACCTCACAAAGGTTGTAGGGACAAAATGGAAATTACAGAACTTAATCCAYAGCCCGTTAATTCATTAATTGTTTCTCTGTGAAGAACATCATTAAAACTTCAGACCACCCTGGTCCAGAACTTCAAATCTACTCCCGGCAAATGCTGGATCCAAAGGAAATATGCAGGTAGTGACTGGTTCCTTCTGATGCCAGTTGAAATGCTGAAAATGACAGCCTTCCCTGATGAGCAATTTCCTAGGCCATTGTGATGCTCTGTCTGGTCTTTTGTTGCAAAACTCAAGAATTTGGAGTGCCAAAAAAAAAAAAAAGAAAGAAGAAGAAGAAATGTAAATCCGATTATTTTGGAACTGTGATGCAATATTTGAATGAGATGGRTTCACAGTGGCACCTAAWAAATACTGATGTCCATGTATCTCACTGCAAGTAGTTTGGCTGAGTATGTGTCTTGTTCATTCTATTTTTARGTAGAACATGAAATATAGTCGTGAACCTGCTGAGGAAATTTGGATTCAGGTTTTATTGGTTCCTCAAACTGCAACCCAGATGGGAAAAGATTTATGGTAAGTGTCAGGGGGATTCTCAAACAGAAAAAAAAGTTAATCATAATGAAAAATTAGAATGCCAAGATAGCTCACCACCTCTCAAAACCCCAAAGCCCAACAGCTACYCCCCAAACCCAGAGATTTCCTGACCTCCTTCTGTACAACCAAATACTATTCAATGGATAGATAAAACAAGAGTATGTGCATTTCCATGTGTAAATTGTGATTTGCTAAGTAAGCAAGAATCTGTCCTTAATTTATGGCAGATGAAAAGGTTTTATCCCGTACTGAGAGACTGGTTTGTTTTCTCATGAGTAATGGGTAGGAACGGGATGTTGCTGGTCCTCAGGGATGTGTTGATCCAGTTTAAGGATATCATTAGTGCTGTACATAGAAAAGCTTTGCAGGTTGTAAACCAACCAGACAGCTAGAAAACACCAGTTTCCTGTTGCAGGGGTTTWGAAAGAGAAGTTGTATCTTTAAATAAAGGCTAGAATTAAGTGAAAGTCCAGTTCTTAAAGAGACATGAATGGGCTTTCACTCAGGCTGAATTGTGCAGGGCAGCAAAGGGCAGCAATGCCTATCTCAGCTGCAGCTGAACCCAGACCTGGTGAAGYTTGCTTCTTGCTGCTCTCAGAGCGCTCTTATGTCCCATGGAGGCCRGAGATTTTAAGGGGAAATTACAAGAATACTCGTGCTGCTCATACAAACAAAATGAAAATGGAGATTTTGGTTTTCACTTGAATTTTCAAAGATTTAACTCTGCTCCTATGAGGAGGAATCTGCATAAACTGTTTGCTGGAGAGCCCAATGCTTAGAAACTCCGCTGAAGCTTTGGAACTCATACAAATGCTCAAATATTGACTGATAAGACCATTCACTTAAATGGAAAGTTCTATGTAATAACTTGCAAACACATGGGATAAAACTTGACAATGTGACACTGGAGATCCTTGGAAGTGTTCGATTGCACAGTGTGGCAATGACAGTTGTCAGGAGAGGTCCTTAGAAGTGAAGGATTTCTGCAGGTTGTGGAAAGAAAGGGCTGTCCAGGCAGTCTGACTCACAGTAGAAAATCTGCCCTGCCAGAGGAAGATGCATCTGGAAGGAGTGGGATGCATTGTGCTGGTGATGGGTAGGATTGCTGGGGAGCCACTGGGGCAAAGCAGCAAAAAGCTCTCCTTCCCTAGAGAGCTTGCATAAAGCTCTGAGTTTCCACCTTTCATTCTGGAGACAGTAAATGGATCRTGTTTAAAGGTGCCTTTTGCTTTTCCCAGTAACCCACCACTGTCTGAAAAATCAAAGGGAAGTTAAATAAACCACACACGATTGCATTGCTCAGCTTGGCAAGCTACCATCTTCAGGCTGATTTCATGCAGATAACTTCTTGTTTAGTCTCAGAGCCTTCCTCTTTCTTTCTGCACATCTTGACATTTCTTTAAAAAAACATTGTAAAAATACCATTTCTTAAAATACCCCTTTCGTGGGGGTAGGAACAAAGTTGTCTTATATTATTATTATTATTATTACTGTTACTGTTACTGTTACTATTATTATTATACTTATCAGGCTGACTGATTATTATACTATCAGGCTGACTTATTATTATACTATCAGGCTGACTGAATTTTGAAAAATAATTTCATTTCAAGTGGCACTCATAATACATTTAATATTAGGCATCAAGTCTGAAATCTGGAAGTCCACTTATAGCTGCAAATTACAAAATTGATCATAGAGAATATATTTCCACCAAATACAAAGAGTTTTAGGAAAAGGTGGTTTGGTTAATTGTTTGGTTTTTTTTTTTTATTGTAGACTGTGATGAATGTTCATTAGCAAAAAATTGAATATTTGGGGAATTATTGCCATTGGAAAATTGCTCAATGGAGACACTCTTCTCCACACTTTCTTACAAAAAGTGGTAATAAAGTCCATGAAAAAAAGGCCTACTCCTCACACTGACACTCTGAAATTACTCTTTTGTGTTAGTTGAAAAGTGAGACTGTTTCTCCAGATTTGACATTTTACCAGTTCCATGAGTATGTAGAAGTTGGGTAACACTGTCACGGACTTGTTTTGTAAGATTGGTCATTGATTTTTCCTTACCCAGTGATCTCAGCATCTTTATTGGCATCCTTTTTCCATTCACCTGACTCTGGTCCACAGTGCCAGCAAATCCTCCTTTGCTTTTGCAGCAGAGGATGGCAGGAGTTTCCCAGGGAGGCTGGTAAAGGACCCTCARTTGTCTGATCCACATTTTCCACCCCCAGTGCATTGCTGCTGCACAAGTGATAAAGATATTTGGAGGCTGTGGAATGCACATGGGAAATGTGTCCTTTGGGATGCATGAAGTCTGGGTACAGCTGTAGTTCCCCCTGAGGAAATCAGGTGTGGTAGAGGAGGCCCCAAAGTTTGAGAAGGTTGTGATAAGCAGCAAGTTTTTATTTTGTCCCCAAAGCCATTGTCTGTGACAGTGCAGGCATGCAGCAAGCAGGGCAGGGGTGTGAGGCATGGAYTCACCATGCCCAGCTTGGTCTGGCTGTGTTTGGACCAAACACAAGGATACCCAAGCCCACACTCGCAGCTCCCCTTGTTCCAGAGGCTGCTGATATCCACTGAGGAAGCTGCAGCCACTTACTCAGCAGAACCCATGGGGATTACTGAGTGAAGGGCTCCACTGAGCTCTGGTGTTTGGCTGAGGCCAAGCCCATGGAAATTGGGAGATAACACCTGCTGGCATATCTCTGATCCTTAGGGATGGTCCTTACTCGATTGCTGTAAACACAGAGTGTGCACTGTTGACTCTAAACACATGTTCAGAAATGACTCCTTTTGTTTTTTTTTAACAGGGAGATTTTATTATGTATGAAAGCACAGTTAAAACATTTGTTGCAATCAGTAACTGCCAAATCTCTTCCTTATGGATATACAGCATCAAAAACTACACCCCTTTATCAAAAATATTTTCCTTTCTTACGGTCAGTCACCATTCATTGAAGAGATTTCCCTGAAAATATGAGTTTAGGTCTAAGTACATCAGTATCACATGCACATAAACTGACACATGCACAAGTTGCAGCGGTGGAACTGCTCAAAAGCTTGCCCATCCTTAAATTCTTTTCCTCTTCCTTTTCTAGGCACAGAGCACTCCTTTTGTTTCTACTTCCCCTCTTCCTTACCCATGATTCCATTCCATGTTCAACACTGACATATTGTACTGCTTTTTTTTTTTTTTTTTTTTAGTCTTTACTGGTTTAGAATATTTAATGCTTAACAAGAAGCATGTCAGTAACTCAGTGCAGCCATTAAGGCTCTTCATAGAGTAATGCCAACCCCTCAGTGGCAGCAGACAGGGATATTCCTCCATCCCAGARCCTTTTAGACAAAGACAGAGCCATCCTGGTCGCTGGTGTTCATGGTTATGTTGCTGTTCACCACACTTTCTCCATAACTAATTGAATGGGTGACCTGGTAGCGACTGCAGGGCCCACAGAAACACAGGAATGGACAGTACTTCAAGCACACATGATAAAGGTATTTCCTGAATTTTTCCCCAGCAAAGGCATAGATAAGAGGGTTGAGACAACAGTGACTGAATGCAATGGTCTCGGTCAGGTGCATTGCATAGTCCAGTGATTTGATGTGGTTGCAATTTGTGAATAACTCATAGTGATTTAAAGTATCTAGAAAAATCAGTACGTTGTAGGGGGACCAAAACAGAAAAAACACCASCACCACAATCAAGATCAGTTTTATGGCTCGTGCTTTTTTCTGATTTTTGCAGGACAGGAGGGTTTTGATGATCCCACAGTAGCAATAGAATATGATACAGACTGGGATGAAAAAGCCGATGGTGTTCAGCTCCACATTGCAGAACACCGGCCAGATGTTCTCCAGCTTCTGTGGGAAGACAGCAATGCAGTCATTTTCCACCAGCTGGGAGAACACAAAATGCGGCACTGACACCAAAACTGCCATGGCCCACACTCCGCAGGTCACAAAGAATCCATGTCTCACCGTTCTGGATTTCAGAGAGTAAGTTGCCCGGACAATGGCCAAGTACCTGTCGACACTGATAACAGTGATAAAGAACATGCCCCCAAAAAAACCAATGTAATACAGCGAGGAAACAGCTGTACATGCAACAGTCCCAAGGGTCCATCCACGGACTGTGTTGGAAGCCCAGAATGGGAGGGAGATCACAAAGAGAAGGTCAGAGACGGCCAAGTTCAGGAGATAGATGTCAGTGATGCTTTTTTTATTGCCTTTCACAATGGCAAAAACCACCATTAGATTCCCTGTCAGGCCGAGAGCAAACACCACGACGTAAAACAGTGGCAGAAATATTTTCCCAAATTCTTGGATGTCGGTTTTATTGCAGGAGAAAGCATGTTCATCGTAAGCGTATTCAGGTGTTGTTTCTATGTATGGTTCTGTCATGCTGAATTTGCTGGCTAGAGGCAAAATGAAAAGAGGAAAGAAAATAACATTAGAGGGATCTTATATCTGCTGTGGCAAAATACTGAGGAGCTGGGCCAAGCAGCTTTGGGACTTTGTCACTGTTTGGTTTAGTGAGGGTGGTATTACTGTGGAGCGGGTGGTAGTCACACACATTTCACTGAAAATTAACTCTTTAGGGTAAGAAGAAAATGAATGAGAATTTCAGGGCTGTCACATAAGCCCCTGGTTATCCAAATGCTGCAGGAGCAGCAGCACGCTGAGATCTGAGCTCTGCAGGTGGTGCATGGCAGCACCACGAGCAATGCAGACGCAGTGCCAGTCTGTGGGGCAGTGCTGGGCAGGAAATAACACCTCATAAGCAGTTGTTTGTCAGCTTTAGTGCCTGTCAGCACCCCAGCAGCCCCACCTCCCCCACAAGCTAACCCTGGGCTGCACGGGTGGCAAGACACACAGCCTGGCCAGGCCTGAGCTGATGCTTGCTGGCATGCAAGGAGGAGGAGCAAAGTCTGCTCTGGGACATCAGCTGGGAGCAAGTGTTATCTTTGATGAGGCTTTTCTAAAAATCATCCTATGATCAAAGAAGAGAAACTATATTGACCCTTTTCCTCAAGCAACAAAGCATCTCTTGATTGGTCCTGCTCAGGGTGCGAGGTTGGAGCCAGGAATTMATCTTGGCTGAATCCAAAGAGAGTATGGGGTGTAGGCACATGACCTCTGGGATCACTGGTCTGCACACCCAAAAACTCAGAGCACCTGTTGACTCCTCTGCACTCCCTTGGGATGCAGTGTTCAAGTCTCCACAAAGATTTCTGTTTGCAAGGAATCAAAAATCCTATAGGAGTGCAGATGTTGCTGTATTTGGTCTGCTCCCTGGTTAACTAAAGAGTTTCTAAGTATCCGTTACTTGCTTCCCGCTGGCAGAAATTGAGTGTAATACGCTGTGCAGAAACCCAGGGAGRTGAAAACATGGCCAAACCAGCCTGTAAAGGCGAGACTGAAAGAAAAGGTCAGTGATAACAAAACTACAACTAATAACTACCCCTCGGTCACTGTCTTCTTACAGGAATCTCCTGCTGCCTGTACAGAAGGGACTCAGTTCTCAGTTCAGCGACCACAAGCTGTCTGTAACAGAGATTTTTACATCTTCTGTTAGTGGGAGATGTAATCAGTACAACCAAGAGCAGTGCATATCATTCAATGCAGGTCAGGCCAAATCTGCTGAAAGACAAGACAGACTGCTTTCCAGACTGCTGACCACACTGATGAAATTTCTTTTCCCAGATATAAGGAGAGCGTGATCACATTGCCCAGTGGTAGGTGCCRATGTTGTATAATTACTCTGACTCCTGGCACTTCCAKCCAAGTGATTTGAATCTCAGCCTGYAGACCCACATTTCACCAACAGCAGTTGTTTTTATACCTTCTGTTTAAAATAAGCCTCACAGGATTAAAGATGAAATAAAGATGTCATCACATTTGAGATAGTTTTCTATGACGTGGTGGTAACTACAACAATCTTCCCCTTGAGCTGCTACTGCGACCATATCGACATTTTCTCCTAAAGCCTCATTACCAGATATTGTGGTGTTGGCTGTGATGTTCTGGCTTCTTATTTTATAGCAATATCTCATAGAGGGTTTTTTTGGTGCTAGTTGGAAATGCAGGCTCTCCATTTTAAAATGCCTCTTATTCTGAAACCTCAAACCTTAATAATAAGTGCCCTTAATAAAAAGACTCTAGAAAAACATGTGGTTAGCACAGGAAAAGTGGGCTAGAAAGGGCTGTGTCAGCACTGCTAACTCTGGTGCATGGGCACAGTATGGGGAGAGCTGTTTGCAGCAGGCAGGCACACCCATGGGCAGAGCAGCTCTTGCAGCATCTTTCTGTTTGAACTGAGAGCTGAGTCTGCCTTCAGAGTCTGTCCAGCTCCTGCTTGCAGCTCAGTTCAATTTCCAGCCTCTGGGGACTCGGGGTCTGATACCAGCAGATTAAAGGGGTACAAGTAGGAAAAGCTTAGGTGCTGGGGCGGAAGCTGCCAGCAATTGCACACAAGRTACTTATTTTCTACTGGTGAGAGAGCTGAAGAGTTGCCTACAGAGATGGGGTCATCTCTATCTGCCCTGTTGAGGGATACAGATAATGAGCAGGAGGCATCATACATAATCTCAATAACCTGTCCTTTTCTGCYTTGCCATCCTGACTTCTTTCTCCTTTTCTGGGACTAACTGTATGCAGCAGAAGTGTCAGGTTACACCAAGCCTCTTGTGCTGATTATGTGTCACTCTGTCAGTGTCCCCAGCTCCTTTGCCACTGACCTGTAACTGCACAGATGCACCAGAGCCTCCACYTTTCTCTGTGGGCTCATGTGCTCACAGAAGGTTCTTCACTGATGCAGCAATAGCTGAAAGCTTCAAAAGAGACTGACTGGGGCTGGAGCACCTGGTCTGTGAGAAGACACTGGATTTGGCCAGCCCCAACAAGAGATGTCTCAAGAGGGATCTAGTTAGAAGGTGTAAACGTGAAGCAGGCAACTTTCCTCAGGGAAATAAATAGCAATAGCCATGGGAAATCACTACTTAATGTATGAAAAAAAATTTTTGCCTTGACAGTGGTCAAACACCAGAACAGGGCTCCAGGAAGGTTGTGGGATCTAACCCCTGGAGGTACTTGAACCTCAACTGACCCTGCTCTGTGCGTGGTTTTGGACAAGAGGCCTCCAGAAGCCCTGTCCTTGCCTTGTGACTCTGTGACAGAGTCAGACAGAGGTCAGGCTGATTCTGCAAAGTGTCCCAGCTTCTCCTCTGCCATGGAAGCTTCTGTTTCAGATGTGTCTTTCTTTCCTGGTGTGACATCCAGAAGCCTCATCGGACAAAGAGGAAAAAAATGATCAAAGCCTGCTCATATCCTCTTAACACCTTTGCTAATCGTGCAGGCATTTAAAGAGGGTTATTTAGTGGTGCTTGCCTTGACTGTCTGTGCTGTGTGAAATCCCTGATCTGGAGAGGGGGAACGTGCATTRCTTTACTCTCGTCTCTAAAAACCTCTAGCTGTGCTGGTTTCTAACATGCTTGCTCTCTTAATTCATATCTAGAAAGGCAGTTTGTCCATCTGGAGAGTTTCCATTTGTGTTCATAGAAGTCACGGTGCTCTGTTGGACACAGAGGATATCACACATGTACAAAAATGCAGCTCCTACCACAAGTTAGCCCTCAGGTCTGGCAGACTTCTGCCCAGACTTCTGCACTGGCATTGCCTGGAGAAAAAGCTGGATGTGGGAATGGCCACCTTCTTCACTGGAGAACATTTACACAGATGTGCAGGAGGAACTCCTGGTCTTAGTGAAGYAAAGAAAACATCGCTTGTTCTGGGATTTTTCCTGAACTACCTCTTCAGTCAAGTAATGTCCTCTAGCTCACTGATGAGGATCATTTATTTCTACAGTAGCAAATGATTTCCTTTACCCTTGGATGGGCGCTTGTGGARTCTGTGATACCTGCAGCAACAGGAAGGGTAAGATTCTGTATAGCATGTCCAGGGCAAGCAAGGACTGCACATACCAAAATGACATTGACCTTTGAATCTGSTGGCACTCTGTGGCTTTTTTCCCTCTCTAGCTCTTGGATTTTGTATATGAGCAGTCACACACTCATATCCAGAACTCGTCCTGCATAGTATGTCACCATTGTTTGAATATTTAGCTCYTCTGATACCCCTTTGCTCAATTTAAACTGATGATACTCAGTAGGTGGTTGCAAAGTCCAAAAGGCTCCCAAAACCCTGTCCATGCYAGACAGGAATAATGTGTTGAAATGACATTGCCCCTAAAGAGAGAAATTCAGGTCTGCCCTTGCTCCATCCTTCCCTGCCAGGTACTCTCTGTCAGCCTCTCAAAGGCTCATGCTCTGGTCTTCTCACCATCACCTGCAACCCAATTTTATCTTTTATGCTCACAATAAATGTTCACCAAAGAGACAGAGTGAACAGAAGAGTATAGAGGACACTATATAGGACTCTATAATAGAAGCAGGATTACAGGGCTTTGAGATTTCTCCACCAGACATTTTTCCTTGCTGACTACACAAAACAGTAGATTCACTTCTGCTTCTCCTGGAGCTGCTCAACCACTTTCTCTCTCTCCAGATTTCCCCAGCAGTTTTACACCCTACTCTTCCCAAACACTTCTGCTCTTAATCGTGTTTACAGCTATCTCAAAGACCATATTCTGCAAGACCAAGACCCCTGTTTCTCAACCCAGCAATTCCCACCACCATCTGCACCCCACATAACACATGGGGAAGTGAAATTGTGAGAGGTTTGCAAACTCCTGAAAGGAGCAGAAGTTGCRTTTCAATCTATAAACAACACTGGCATTAGGCTGGGTGACAAAAGAGCCAAATCCTATTTATGCATCTGATCTTTCCAGGTGTCATCCCTAGCACTTCAGCCAAGTGCCCCATTACAGGTTTTACTGCCARAAAGAGGGGGATCTACAAGCACTTTGCCTCCTGGTGATGTCTCTCCTGACACCAAATTAAAAGAAGTGAAACAAACAACCAAATCCAGACCTCTTCCAGAGGGTCACACTCCAGATTTGCACAATACACAATTAAAGTCTTTAAACCTCAGAAAGATTTTCACAACTTAGTCAGCATTTCTGAGTGAYGCTGACTTACATGCTTTTCTCATGCTGACAAAACATGTTTTCAAAACATGCTGAACAGGCTGATGCTTCAGCTGGCCTTGGGAAACTGCAGGCTTTGTGGGAACCCGTGTGAAACCCTACAGGTGTATATCCCCTTTCCACCCTTAGATMTGAGCTGCCATCACCCTACACAAATATAAATGTCCTTGCTTTTTTTTGTATTTGCAACTACACCTACCTGCTGCTTCTCTGCAAAAGCATAGGCATGACCTCAGGCCAAATGAAATGTTGTAGCTATGGTGGCACTTCTAACATGGAAAAGAAAGAGACTAAACTAAAATAACCGCAAYTGGATGGGAACTAGGAGGAGATGTGAGCTTCAATAACACTCTGGGTAAAATTTAAGCAGCCAGGCACCAAGCAGCTACCACACAATCATCAGGTTGCCACGGACACCTCTAACCACAGCTTAGATAAYACACAACCCAAAACTTAGACTTACGGGTAGTACATTAACCAGAGATGAGCCCAGTTGCTAACCGGTTCCTGTAATTCACTCAGTTCATCTTTCAGAGGAGGGTGGTTCCATTCATAGGGGATGGCCTCTGGAGTTGCTTGGGATCATGTTGGACAGCCAGGGTCAAAAGCAAGCCCATCTCAGAGGATGTAGTTACTTTAAATCTTAAATTCAAGTATTTTATTCAGTTCTGAAGTGAGGAGATGTTCTCCCTGTTCCACCCCTGCATGACAACCTTCAAAAGTGGGAAGCAAGGTGAAACGGCTGATATAGCCTAACCTTTAACCCAGGTAAAATGAAATTTAAACTGTTAAGGGGCAGAGTGCAGCTAAGGCCAATCTGTGTTGCTTTATAAAAGAGGAGCTTTTAGTTTGCACTGATGGGATTGCAAGGTTGATAAAGGGAGCTGTGTGGGAGAGTTAGATTGCACTGATTTGCACTCCATGCTTATTTGGTTGACACATCTCCAGCCCAAAGCAAGCCAAACAAAGCATTGCAATGGAATTTGGACTGAGTTATCAGATCTCAAAAGACAGATATCCATGGAGGAAGCCTCTCTGAACTAGGAATATTGCTTGTAAAATGTTTGTGGAAATGACAAGTTGAAAGCCAAAAACTCTTAGGTATTTTCATCATTGCTCTGAAAGCACAACGGCAATGAGAGCTGGCAGGGACACATGAAAAAAGGATTACAGAATCAGAGAGTATTTCAGACAATCTGAGTAATTTGGGGCTTCTTGGATGATTCACATTGGTGCTAACATAGCCAGATGTAACCAAAGCAACACACTTGAGAGTGGGGGCACATCCGAAAGGAAACTTGACTGCAAGAAGAGCTGATACAACCCTCAGGTGCTAAAAGAGCTGCAAAATGGGAAGGAAAAAAAGAGGGATGACTTCAGCATTGCAGAGCTTGATACAAGGGCTGTAGGCATAATTTGATAATACCTGATTTCACTTTTGCTTGTGTTAGTAACCTTGGTAATTATTTGAGTGGGGTTAGTCATACCTGACAGTGATACATGGAAACTCAAACCAGAAAAATCCAAGACAGGAGTAAAAGGAACATTTTAAACAGTGGAAGGCTAATGACTGGGACAGGCTTCAGGTAGGAAAAGGACATATTTGCATGTCTGAGAGAAGGTATGGGTCTGGTAAATGGGGTTGGCTGGACACAGTGAAGAAGCTCAGCAGGAGGGTGCTGGGTTAAACCCTACAGCCCGGATAGGCAGGAAGGCAGACCTTGTTGGGACACATATCTTTTACAAACCATGACTCTCTTCTGGAAATAAATTATTGAAAAAGCTAAATTGTCCTCACTTTTAGGTGAGAACATTTCTGTCTTTGATGTTTCTTCTTTCTTCAGCCATTTATTCTCAGATCAATTGGACTGTTTCTGTGGCCCATCAGAGTTCTGCAAACCTAATGATTGCTTTTCTATTTGGCTGGTTTAATTTATGAAGGCTCCCCCCAGTAATTGGAGGATAAGTTTTTTTAAAAGCAAGTAGTTCTTTGTGATGCTTTGTTATTGAATTTTTCAATTCAAGGTGAAGTTGAAGGTGCAGAATTATGATGCTGAGGCTTTCAAAGAATTAGGCCACTTCAGTAAATGACTCAGAAATGGAAGCCGATAAAATCACTGTTGATAAGGACAGATTTAAGGCTAAATATTGCAGAGGCCTTTGACCCCTTTTCAATGGTATTTACGTCAAAGATATTTTTAGAAATGTCACTTCCCTGATCCAAKTCTACAGTTTTTACACTAATATCACAAACTAAATTGGAAGCGTACACCACTAGCTGAAGATGAGAAGTATGTAAATCTATAAACTTAAACCAGTAGTTTTTGGAGAAAAAAGAAAAAAAAAAATTTGAAAAGATCAGACTTTGATCATGGAAGGCAGGAGGAGATGATGTGGAGTCTAAAATCCCTAGGGTCTCTCTCACCTTTGCCTAGGGCATTATAGTTTTGGTAAGTGCTTCCTCAAAGGTACTCCATGCTCACCTGGAGGTAACTGCAGCAGAGAAATTAACCAGGGCACAAATTTCATATTAACCCACCACATCAAAATTAGGTGTATTCATGATTTATAAAGAAAACACAAAAACATGGACTTAATGCTGTCTCTGCCAGTGGCAAAAGCTTCATCACCTGCCTTTCAGAGCAACAACAGAGATGTTATTTTGAGCAAGATCTTGCCCTTGCTCCATCCTAACTCAGGCCATTTGTGCACAGCAAAGCAGGCACAGGGGACTGAGCCCAGATGCCCTGTGCACATCCTGCCCCCACTTTCTGGTTTTGTTGCCCCACCAGGAAGAGTTGCTGTGAGCCATGCAGAAGGGACGGCTGCACCACAGCGGTGTGTGGTTTACTGGGGCTGTGGCAAGCCCTGCCAAACCCCTGGCAGCTCATCCCCATGGTGTATTTATAGCAAAAGCTGAAGTTCTCGGTGGTTTCAGCTCCTTCCCTCAGCGCTGGGGAGGACAAAGCCCCTCTGAGGCTGACAGGGTTGACATGCAGGAGCCTTGGTGCCTGCCCACTTAAAGGAGCAGGGAACAGGTTCAGCTTTCAGGGCATGCCCAAGTCTCTTGAGCAAGTGAAGCTGTTTCAGAAATGCATTTAGGAAAGATGGCCTGACAATATGACACAGACTCAACGTCTCCCTGCATCTTAAAATTGAGGCCCAAAAATCACTGAAATGGTTCTGAAATTTGCATCCATGTCTCTCAGGGTAGTCTGGATCCTATCACCAGAAGCAAGGGTCCTCAGCAGTCTCTGCAGACTGACATGGTTTCCAGGCAGTGTCCTCCTCCCAGGGACCAGCCAGGGGATGGAAAATTAGGTAAATGGTGAGTATTGTTGCAGAGCTGTATTCAYTTTAGTCCTCACAGAGGCAGGGGAGCACTTTAACTCAGCTGCTGGGGAAGAGGTGGCAGAACTGGGGGAGCAGATGCCTTCCCAAAAGCTGTCCAAGGGGAACTGAGTGTTTGGGAGTGTCATCTGATGATGGTGACTGGATACCAGGATCAGGTTTATCTTGGAAAATTTCTTTGATGGCTATTTCATCTAGCCTGTTCATTCCCCTAATTGTCCTTTCTGCTTTCACAGTTGATCAGGAACTCTATATAGTTTTTTTTAAATGTGTATAGCTGAGCATTTTGCCAGTGTTTGCTCTTACCTGCTTTTCTTCAGTATTTCTTTTTCCCAGGCCTTCCCTTCTTAAGCAGCATTCAAATTTCTTTTGTATTTTCTGTTGAAGGGACAGTAAAAGCAGATGATTATTTGTAGCTATGAGCAGTGTTTGTACTTGTTTAGGTTACCATTGGCTCTGTCCTCTCACTGCCTTTGTGGTGGCATTTATTTGTTTCCTGTCCCCAACCCCTKTTTGTGATTAATAATTTCACATTGCCTCAGCATCCCCAACACATCTGAGAAGACTCTCTAGCAGTGGGAGATCTTTTAAATCATCTTCTCCATCATTTCAGAGAGCAGAACACATTACCTCTTCTTGACTGTGTATGAATGAGATTTAAGTTTTGGGGTTGCCAGCTCCCTCCTGGGAATATCAACTTTTCAATGAGATTTACTTTCAGTTTATTATGTGTTGTCTTTTGTAAAATTTTAGCCTTTWCTTCTCCCTTTTGGACTTTTTCTGCACTAGCCAAACCCTTGTAATTCATTTCAGGTACTGCCTTTTATCCTGTCATCCTGTTCTCTGCCTCTGGCTGCACTGCCTGCACACAAGGTTTGCCCCAACAGATTAGATTTTGCGAAATTGTTTTCGAAATTGTTTGGGAACTTGTTTATATCACACAAGTACTTAGCAGGCTGCCACGATTGTATTACTGAAACTATCCAAACCAGCAGACATCTTTATATGACATCTTTCCTGTGGAAAGCTGAGTCACAGAGAAATCAAGTGCATCATACAGAAAGGTAAGCAATTTCATAATTTTTTCTATTTCCCTTCTGGTCTGTCTGTATCAGATGCTTTCTATTGACTCTGCCAGATTTTCTGCTTTGGGTGTGGGTTCACTGACCAAAACTAGAAGCAAGCAATGCTGGTGAGTTTTGGTTGTGTCTTCTTGGTCCATCCTTCTGGGTTAATGCTGCACACTAGTCATGTATCAGCATTTGCTAATCTTGACGATTTCTATCCACGGTGCCTTGCCACAAGATGCCACACATAATTAGTGACTGAATAAAATTCATCTGCCCTGGTTTACTTCATTAACAAAAGTGCTTCCCTTTCYACCTTCACWGTTTTTAAACATTAACCACACMATCTTTACCCAAATWAAATATAATTTAGATTCCAAGCAYTAAGAAGTGAAGAATTTCCTGAAGTCCATGAGACACCGTTTCATCTCATCTTGCTCTGTCAAATTATAGGGAAAATATAATTGTTTCTTACCTTAATTCATAGCTGCATTGAAAACTAATGTTTTCTTCAAGCTGAGCCTTGTTGGATTCAARTGTGTGTTTCCTCTTCTGCAGTGGTCATGCCTACATGCACTGTGCTGTTGGTTTCCTGGGCTGAGCTTTGGGCTGAGCTGAGAGCATGAATGTGCTGTGATTGAGTTCTACTGGTTTCTCTGTAAAATTGTCAAGTACGGTGCAGTCACTCAAAGGGACAGAAGTGCTCACAGAGGACAGGACTTGCACAGAAGACAGAAGTGCCTGAGGTGCTTCACACTCAGCATGTCAAAGCTGTCGCCCCCTGAGTTGCCCCCATTCTGTGCAGAATGAGATATTTTTCACTCAGACACAGTACAGTGTGCAGAAATACAAGTTTGGTACAATAGCAGGGGCCTTGGGCAGTGGGGATGCAGGATGCGGCACAGAGAGTACAGGTAGGGGATGGTGGAAAATGGGGAATAGGCTGGCACTGAGGAGCCCCAAAGCTGTACACAAATCACTGATTTTAAAAATGCTGATCTGGAGCTGGCAAAACTGGGTTTAGTGGTAACAGAGAGAATAAAATTAGTGTCTGATGTGTGTAAGGGGCACTGCACACAGTATGTTGTGTATAGAGCAGTGAAGAGAGAAGAATGTATGGCAGCATTTTGGAAAATGATCCAAAGCAGATCCTAGGAAAAGACAGAAGAAAAATCAGGGTGGACATTGCATTAATCCCAGGGATGGACTGGAGATGCTGACAGCTTGTTCTGACACCTCACTTCACTGCAACCACCCAGGTGAAACCACCAAAAGAAGCAGGGAAAGRGTGAGCATAACACCAGGAAAATGGATAGAAACTATGTGTGTGCAAAAAAATTAAACTGCAATAGTGTTCTTGTTTTTCCACAAACAGAAAATCTAAATTGATAACAGTTAGAGCCTTGAGAATGCCAATTACACTAACAGTACGTGCTTGGTTCTACCTATGCATGCATTGTACCTCCTTTTTGCCTGTAAATTATATTTTACACATAATGTCTCTCTGCAGCCCAGAATCAGTGGAGTCTGAGAGTTTAAAGCATTGGGATGTTCATTAATCAAAGGCCCTTCTTGGCCCCTGACCCGAGCATCCTGTTCAGGGTTGCATTATGAGTGCACCACACTGGGATGCCCTGAAGCACATTGCCAGGCACTGGTGTTGCACAAAAAGCTGTTCATCTGGGGTGAAGCCAGRCAGGAGGCTGTGCAGTGGGGTGTGTTTTGAGAAACTGAGACTCTACATCTGGCTAGTGCCTGTACCAGTACCAA
Source organism: Malurus melanocephalus (assembly GCF_030028575.1). NCBI lineage: Eukaryota > Metazoa > Chordata > Aves > Passeriformes > Maluridae > Malurus > Malurus melanocephalus. Next base: position 874,507 of record NW_026623541.1, read on the forward strand.
GGTCCTCCAGCACACACAGGAATACAGCCCTGGAAACACCTCCAGGTACTGCYCCTGCTTCAAACATCAAGGGAGAATAAAATGCCTTCTCTCCAAAGGCTGGCTTGTACTATCTTCAGGCAGGCTGACCTTGGTGGGATTTTTGGGGTGGRGAGCATCTTCCAGGTTGCCTGAGCTGTTTCTCGTGGACTGGTTAGCAAGTTGCCAGGCAAACATCTTCATGTAAGTTTTGTTCTGGCATTTTTGCCAGTTACATGTTTGGAATTTTTTACTGTGTTATGCTTTATCTAGCACATGTTGCATCCCCAACAGCTACATAGCAATGTAAATAAAGTCAAACTATGGGCCTCCAACATCAGCCAAATTATGCAAGGGATGTCAGCTAGGTGGGCCGGGACAAGGATGTGTGGAAATAATCAGGGAACTGACTCCTGGAGAGGTTACTCCTGGTTAGCCAGGACCAGCAAAGATACACTGCTGAAAATAAAGTTTAAAGGTTAGGGAATTATAAAAGGCCAGAGCAGCAGATTTTCAAAATTCACCTTTTTCTCTGACAAGTGCCAGCAAACCCATCCTACCAATTTTTTTAAATAAATGTAAAGCACTCTGCATTGTTTTTAGGACAATATCAAAAGGGTAATGGCTGGTTTCTCTTCACACCCTGAAAGTATGATCTGTGACTGACAAAATTATGAACTTTTAACTTTCCAAAAGATAATTTCTGGTAGATGATACTAAGGAAACATTCTCGTTGCGTGAGAACCATGAGATTCACAAAGTTGAATGAAGGCTTCATTGATGCCAGTGATAGTCTGATATTATCATGGTAGCAGAKCYRGGTCTGCAGAAGATGTGCTGTTGTKCAGAGGAYACCYAAATCTAAACCTGTTTCCCATATCTTCAGGGGTGTGATGGAGGGCTGTGTCCCTCCAACCCCCACCTCCCTCAGCCTTATAAAAAAGGTACAGATAATCCAGTAGGAGCTTTCCCACTGGGGACCTGCACATGCCAAGCTGGTTTGCTCCTGACCTGTAAAATGTGAGCAGAACCCAGACAGACACAGCCACCCTCACCGCAGTGGGCAGCTGCTCCTGGGTCACCAATACTCAGCAGAGTACCCTTGGTGTAGCTCTTTGCAGCAAAATCCTTGAGAACAGGGGTCAGGACTGCCCATACACAACAGCAGCGAAGGCTATCCCCAGCTATTGCTTGCCTCCAGACAGAAAGAACCTCCTAGCAGCAGGGTTTTTCTGGAGGCAGTCATCAACCTCTTCCTCCTGGGCTGCCCAGAATTTAACTGGAACYGAGCACCGAGCAGGCTCTTAAGCTCAAAAAGAAATGAGGTTTGCAAAAAAACCCACACAGTTTTTATCTGGAGAGTTGAATTAAAGAGAAACCAAGTCAGGCTGACTCACAGAGGTCCYCAGCAGGTCTCCCCAGGTGACAGAAAAGGCTTTCTGCTGTATYCTGCTGTGAGTGATAACCCTAGATAAGCGTGTGGCTCATTGTCCTGGTGTGTACTTGTAGTGCAAAATAGACAGGTGTGAAATCAATACCACCTGAAAGACAGCTGCAACATCAACAATATTTCTGCTCTCCATCTTCAGTCTCTGTTCACACTCTGGTAATCAGGACACAGCTCAGAAATAAGAATGTCTGAGGAAGCTGCCAAAAAGACTCTCATTCTGCTCCATACACGATGGAGAAAAAACATTTTTTGTTTCTCCAAGCTAAAACAAAAAAGACATTGCATTCCTTGTAACCAGAGAGACTTTTCCTGGGAAAGGCTAGGTAGAATGTGCTGCCTTCCCAACTGGCACACAATGATTTTACAGGAAGAAATCAAGAATAAAGAATGTATGTGCAGGGACTCAGTGGGTAAAGAGGGACAAACACCTGTTCTTTTTACTCCRTTTCCCTCTCCGTTGCCTTCCAAATTTGAAAACTCATTTCTCTCAATACCTGGAGATACCAATGGTACTCTAACACAACTGACATCTCCTCTCCTCCCACTCTGTGGTCAGTGCCAGATCAGCTTGGGTAGGTAGGCTTTTGCATAGCAGCACTGGCAAGTTCAAGCTTTGTGGACTAAAGCACTTGGTAAAGAAATGTCTGGCCTGAAGGATGAAGATGCTGTTCTTCCCCAGCACACTCTCCTTTTGCTGCCATGGGGGAAAGACTGATGGTGACAGTTTTCTACAAAAAGGGGCTCTCTTGGTTCTCAAGAATTTCGGTGGAGTCCCCTSTGCAGAGCCAAYGGAGAACAGTAATGGCCTGGGGATACCTGCTCCATCCTCCCAGGATGGAKCCCCGGAGTGCCACGGGAGCTCTGTGATGCCGAGCTGCGCTTCGTGGCTCAGCAGCACGACACGCACCATAGCCGTGACTGCGCCGACCCCTTCTGGACATTTTTCTCATAATTTCTCCAAAACTCTCGTCTTTTCTATCAGCCTGGTTGAAGCGCTTCTGGAGGTGCATCCCTGTCACATCCTGTTCCTCCCCGGCTGTCCTGTAGCAGAGCCCACCCGGCAGCTTTTGGTGCAGATGTGAGCACCAGCTGCTCACACAGAGACACACACAACCCTTCACAGAAATAATTTCTGTGCCTCACTTTTGAGAGAAAATCCTGCAGAGGGGGCCTCATCTCTTCATATCAYTGTTCTGCAGAGATGCAAGAAGGCTACAGGCTTTTCCAGCCACCAGTGGGAGATGCATTTATTCTTCATTAGAAAGGTGGGGAGGCAAAAATCACCCAGAATGAGGAAGAGAGAAGTTATGTCTAGGGATGAAAATGTTTCATCCAGAAGGCTAGTGAAAGGAAGAGCCACAGGAAGCTGAAGGTTTGCACACTTTCTGCAAGCAGAAGGAGTGTGTCTCAAATAGTTATCAAAAATCAGGAGGAACATTTATTCCCTCATTAGAAATGACACAGAAGGGATAAGATCATTGAAACAGTTTAGTTCTTAGGCTCACTCATGCCTCGGTGACCACATCTGTGYTCCTGAGCTCCAGCTGTCATGTGGAGATGGAGCTGTCCTGCTCTCAAGAGRGGGCAGAGGCTCAGCCAGGTTTCCTGTGGAGGTGTCCTGCTCCCCTGGGACAGGTGATGTGCCTGTGAGCTGCTCGGATCTGCCTGTTTCAAGGCGTACCTGACTTACACCAATCACTCAGAGTGCATCTTGAGGCTGCACCACTTGTGAGGTCAGCTGCAACAATAACAGCAAGACCCAAAAAAGATGAGAAGCAGCCTGTGGCTGGGCAATCACATTCCTTCCCTCCCAGGCTCATCCAGGCGGGAGGAATGGCTGCACAGCCACACTCCAGCAACCTGCTGTTCAAATTGCTGAATAAAGAAAGGCCTTTCCTCCCTCCTTCCTCTCTTCTGCCCCCCTTGTGCTGCTTTTGAGAGCTGAAGCTGTCGGGTACATTTTCAGCAGAGCTGCCCCTCTCTCTGCAGGGCTGCAGCAGAGCACGCAGCAGGGCAGTGAGATGTGCAGGGATGGTGGTGCAAGACGTGCACAGGTACAGGGACAGACTGACATGGTGAGAGAAGAGAGTGGAAGTGCTGCCTGCCTTGCAGTGAGCATGGACAAAAGAGTCAAGAAACCACCCAGCGCTGCTCTTTGCTCTCAGCCCAGCTGAATATCTGAGCATTRGRGRAYAAGGCATATTTCCTCTGCTCCTTGYTGTATAGGAAAGACGCTGCCTTTTGACAGCTGTTTTGCAAACATTTCTTGCTACACCGGTCTCTTTGCCTTGATGAGTGCTGCAGGCAAGGTTGGTACTGAGTGAAACACCAAGGACAAGTCAGGGGTGTGTCCTTCCTTCCTTCCTTCCTTCCTTCCTTCCTTCCTTCCTTCCTTCCTTCCTTCCTTCCTTCCTTCCTTCCTTCCTTCCTTCCTTCCTTCCTTCC
>NW_026623541.1:878604-887311 GCF_030028575.1 Malurus melanocephalus
TCCTTCCTTCCCTCCTCCCTCCCTCCCTTCCTGTCCATCCTTACATTCTGCACATGCATTCACACATTCTCTAACCTCAAGCATGTGGAGGATTACARACTGCACATCCTCCAAGGGTGCCASRTGTAGAAAGGGATGAATGTCTTGGTGATGAAGACCCACATGTTGCACATTCATTAATGTTAGTGGGAAGTCTGTCTGGATATTGGAGCAAGGTGAGGAAAAACTTTTGCATGGGGCRACACCGCAGACGTTGCTGTTTGCTTGGTCATATTTTTCTCTTGCATAGAGAAAAGTGTGAAGACTGACCCAGCTGCTGATGCCAGCATTACACTGGCTGCACTGACTGCTGGAAAACACGGCAGACCTGAGGGCCATGGGACAAGAGCACAGCGGGGTCGGAATGAGGCCCCAGCAGATGCACACGTCAGCAGAGGCTGTAGGAGCCCAAATCAGTGCTATTCTGAGGTGGGGATTTCTGTGACCTGTCTCTGTACATTTTGGCATTTCAGYCAAGTCAGTAGGAACACAGATTTACCTAGAACAGAAGCATATTGTTCAGAGGCCGTGCGTCAAAACTGACGCACTACGGCAGCAGCTTTGCTTGGCCCGGTATTACTTTCAGCCGTTATAGGACATTGACATTTAAGGTATATTAACCAAATATGAGTATCAGCCCACACACTACAGCTAAAYCTGGCATATTCAGACTAAGGTTATAATTACCTTTCAATTTCCCAAGCTATTTTTACATCTGGACAGTATACYYAAAGTCCAGACAGTATACSTAAAGTGGGTTTTTTTTCTGTCACRATCCTTTCTGGATCCTCTTCTGGCTGCTTCRTAACTGGTATACATATATAACAACAGTGTTTCAAGAGGCTGAAAATAAAACAGAATCATCCTGGACATGATACAATCAACTTCAGGATTGGGCTTGCGGAGTTTTGTGCATGCTAATGTAGGCCCATCCCTGTGCAGGAGCATCCTTCAACTGAGACAAGTGTGGGACACAAATATCCTTGATTAACCTTTCCTTTTTCCCTCCTTAAAGTTTTGACTGGTTCTGATCTTCAGGTGTAGCTGGATGTCACCACTGCAGAAAGAGACAGAGCTGTGCTGCTGGCTGGCAGGGCTGCTCCAGAAAGCATCAAGTCAGTCCCGTTCTCACCCCAGACTGCATGCAGTGCCCTGAACACATGACCTGAAGACCAGAGATTCTGCCAAGGATTTAGTAAGCTTGTCTCCATGCTGCCTTGGGAAAGAGGCTTCAGCATAATGCCAGAAAAAGCCAGATATGGACTAGTTTCTTACTCTGGATACTGTTTTGAGACAAGAGGCTGAGCCTATCATTCCTTGTACTAAAGTGGCAGCCCTGCAGCTCAGAGCTGAGATGAAGAACAATCTGCTAGATCCCAATTCACACTATTTTCTGAGGGATCTACCAACACCATAAGCCAACAATTCATACATCCCACTCTCTGCTGGTGTAGTTCAACAGCATGGTCCTTAAACCTACCCACACAACTGCTGCACAGGTTTGCCCAGCGTGGAAAGTGATGAGCCCCCTGATGACATTGAAATACTCTAGTTTGACAAGGCCTTTCCATCCAGACATTCAGAGCATCATGAGAGGCATCATACAAACTGTCCATCTTTCCACACTCTGTAGAAGGGACCCTCTGGTGCAAGTAACACCCATAAATCCAAAGAAAACAATTATGTATTTTAAGTTTASGCTTGAATGTGGGTAACATTGGTAACTCTGGTCTCTGTTTTAAGATGATGTGCTGAAGTCAGAACAAGATTTTATCTGGCTGTTTCATGYGCCAACATCATCCTGAATCCTCTTTAACCTGCATCATCTGAGCAAAAAGAAAAAGCAAGGATATGAAGGTAAGCAGCAGATATGAGCAGAAACAATATAACAACTGCAGTGGGTACTTGTAATACAAGTAGGTGAACAGGCATTGGAGCTGTGCACGATGGTTCAGACTCAGCTCCTTGTGCTTCCTGCTCTTGGGAAAACCCTGACATTTGGCATTATTCTCAAGGTGTCTGTCAGCTTGCACAGGTGCAGGAGGATGCCTTCTGTTCTCAATGCCCTCACAGGCACTGGAAGGGCAGCAAACTGCTGCAGACTTGTCCCTTCAGAAAGCAGAGAAGCTTTGTGAGCTACAGGGATGCCCCTGGCCACCCAGAGCAACACTGGGTAGCTCTTGCCAGCCCAGCACTCTCCGGATGTGGGTCTCACCTTCTCCCTTTGCACACAAAGGCAGCAATAGCAGCTTAAAGCAGTTAGGAAGTGAGGAGAAGCTGAGGTCAGGTCCAATTCAGAGCGACTGGTGTTACTGATAAAACAGAAGCCAGCTGCCTCTGGCAGAAACACCTTTAAGCTGCAGAAARCATCTCCTGCCTCCTTGCTAGCAGGGCTTGCAAATGGTGTTGAGGGAACAGCAGGGCAGGATGTCCTCCAGTGAGAGCTAGAGAAGTGAAAGACTGCAAAGAAGGCTCTGCATGTTTCAGCTCCCCTCATGCCACTGGGTTACAGCCCTTGTAGGGAAGCCCTGGGTCACAGCTTCATTCCAAAAAACTGATTGCTGTTACAACAGCAAATGATAAAACTGCTGAGAAGAGGGAAATATCCCCCAGCTGAGATGCTCAGCAACCAGAGAATGGCCATCATCATCTTGCCAGCTTGGGCAAATGGCTTCCAGCACCYGTCCCAGAGCACTCACACAACAAGTGCAGGATGAGGCTGTGAAGCTGCAGAAACCATTCGCATCTCTTGTGCTTCAGCTGAGTGAATTGTGCTATAGAGGGCTCTTGTTGTTTATCTGCAGGGGAGAAAGTTGGTGCCATCCTCTTACCCACCACCCTCTGGCTTTGTTCTGAATTTTTGTGAATCCCCTCCTAGAGTACTTGAGGGTTTGCATATCAAAAAAAGCCTGGCTGGTAATAAGGCACCTGAAAACTGCTGCACCAGGCTGTTTTCCTGCTGCTGGGACACAGGCAGTGCTGAACTGAAGAGGAGGCAGAGAAGAGGCAGCTAGATGGACTACCAGTTTTGTAGATCTGTCCAGGACAGAATAAAATGCAGATGCTGACACAAATAATGATGAAACAGGTTCCTCGGGTGTGAAGATTGTGCAATTACACTGCACACAGTATCTTTATTATAAATCTTCAAATACAGTTATGTCTTGTAGGGACAAATAGAACAGAACAAAAAGCTTCTGAAAACCATTTCATTTATCTAACAATATTTCCACATATAAAAGCATATATGTGTGTATATATGGGTATACATATATTTGTGTGTATATACACACATGTGCAAGTACAGATATGCATGTACTTGACATACCTCTCTATATATAGATACATATAGATATATTTATATGAATGGGTAACCATTCAGATACATAAAATCAGTCATTCCAAGTTGAAACAGTAACTGGAAAGTCAACCCCAGTCACATGCTCAAGGGCAGTGACCACARTGGCACATCAGTTCAAAAAGTTCAAAAATGTTCAAAGAGTTCCCTCATGGAGACATGTGACACTTCACACCCACTATTTTTTCTACTCTTCAGCCTTTTCCTGGTAAGTATTTCCATCCATTCTTACAGCACTCATTCATTCCTGTAGGTGTTTCTTAACACCCACTGTGTGATTTCTAGGCTACAGCTTCCAAGCCCTTCCAGCCAAGAAGCGGCAGGCCTGGGTAGCAGATGGACAGTCAGGATAATATCCAGATATTAATTCATATTGATTTCACCAAAACATATGGACAGCATTTATTTTTTGGTTGCTTATACAATTACTTACTAAGCTCTTTAGGGGCTGGAATTATTGTTCAGATTGGTCAACTGTGAGCCGGTCCCTGGCATGATACCATAAACCTGGGCACTGTTTCCCTCCAAAGAGCAAGTTCCCACTCCTGCAGTCACTTCCATCCTGCTCACAGAGCCAATGCTCTCTGCTGAGACAAAGGAAGGAGTGGCTGTTGAGTGTCCAAGGTTTGGAAACACAAACAGTACTGAGTCTGAAGGGGGKAAGTTATGTTTCTAAGGTAYCTCTCCATGTTGYTCAGGCAGTGTGGGAGTCTGYTGGTAATTTCACAAAGTAAGCAGGRCAGGATATGCCAAGGGAAAGGGAGGATGATGCTAAAACGAGACTAAAAAGTGAAAGCACCAAAAGCATCAGCGATAAAAGCAAAATCAAACACCTGCTTCCACTTCTCACATTCTAAAATGCTGTGCAAACAGTCCACAGTTGTGAATGACCAGTTGAGGATTTCTCAACCATAGGTCACCTGTCCAGAATGATAGTTTTGGACTATCATTCCATGGACTAGTTCTACAAGACAGGACCAACAAAAGACAGCTGTGAAGACTTTGTGTTCTGAGAGGAGTGCCTGTCCAGGCTGTGCCCACTGAAAGCCCTGTAGTATTTGCAGTTCACCAGAAAACATGCAGATTTTTTGAAAGCTTCTCGGAGATACTTCCTGAACTTCACACCCACAAAGGCGTAGATGACCGGGTTGAGGCAGCAGTGGACAAAGGAGAGTGCCTCAGTCAGCTCTATGGCCAGGTCTAGCCTGTGGCTTGTCTGGCAGTCGTTGATGATGGACATGTTCCTCAGAGAGTCCAAAAAAAGCACAATGTTGACAGGGGTCCAGGAGAGGAAGAACACAATGACTACAGTAAAAACCAGTTTTATTGCTTTGTACTTGTCCTTGGTATGGCACTTTTGCAGGTTTTTCAAGATGCTACAGTAGCAGAAAATGAGGACACCAACAGGGATGAGCCACCCCAGGATATTGACTATAAAATTACTGAGAATTTTCCAGCCATTGTTGCCACCAGGATAGTGAGGGAGACACTTAATCTGATCATTGTCGTTCACTTCCTGGAAAAAAAGAAAGTCTGGCATTGATGCTAAAATGGCAACTGCCCAAACAACCATACTGCTGAGGACCCCACGGGCAGCTGTCCGAATCCCTTGAGCATGGTGAGAGTGGACTATRGCCAAGTACCTGTCGATGCTCATGATGGTTATGAAGAAGACATTGCTGTAGAAACCAATGAAGTAAATTGAACTGATGATTTTACACAGTGCATTTCCAAAAGTCCACTGGCTCATGATGGAGTACTGAACCAAGAAGGGCAGGGAGAATACCAAAAGGAGGTCGGAGACAGCCAGATTCAGCAGATACACATCAGTCATGGTCTTGATTCTGATGAAGACTGTCAGAATCCAAAGGACCAAAGCATTTCCCATGAGGCCTGTCACAAACAGCAGGGAGTAGAGCACTGGAAACAAGGTAGAAGCAAATGCTGGAATACTTTCAGGATAACAGATGATGTGTAGTTCTGAGTAGTCAAAGGCATATTCATAGGCAGAGGAGTTAGGTGTTGGTGATGTGGAACCCACCTGTTCAAGGACGATGAAATTCATATGACCCAAATCCCACATTTACTCTCAGTAAATACATCAAGCAGAGTCASCTTACACCAATCTGTGTGAGGRTGAAACAGCTGTGCTACAGCTGTGSTACAGGATGCAAATGAGGAAKGAACATGAGTGACTAGCCATCCCCTGCAAGACCTGGGATGATGACATCCTTGCATCAGAGGGGCAAAGGAGATCAAGCGAAATGCAGCTGTGCTGGTATAGGTTACCAGCATCCTCCTGCTGGCTCCGTGTGGGGGCATGCCCCATGCCTGAGTCCAGGTGGGATGTCACTGGGGCCAGAGACAGGAAGCATCCCCAAACCAGCAATGACATGGGCATGGCCAGGAGCCCAAAGCCCATATGGGTTTTGGGGTCCTATTTTATGTTTCCTTCTGAGTCAAGAAAGGGGCAAAAGTGACATATTAACACTCATCTCCTAAAATCCTTGTTTCCAGTTAGCTGAGTGCCAGAAATAGAATGCACCAGCAGTAGTGCTGTGCCCCCTTCCTGCTCACCAGCCCCTTGCAACCTCACCAGGAGCAACCACATCCCTGGGCAGTACCTGTGACAGCAAACAATTACAAAAGATGGATGGCAGCTTCCTAGTCAGGACGTCCTCCATAAGACTTTCCCAGCACTATCTCTACCCTCAAGGACAGTCTTCTTCCAAAAGCACAGTATCATAAGCTAAAGACATTTTCACCCTTTGTTTTCCTTTCTTTCCAGAGAACAACAATCACAATTTCTTCTAAAACCCCATCAACTCCACCAGTATTATGTGTCCCCACAGGAAAAACTGGACCCCTAAGATGGGGTCCTGTCCTTGGCTTGCAGGGGAACAACCCAGCAGGGAGTGACTCACCAGCATGTCCTCAGAGTTGCTGCTGTCCAGCAGGTATGTCAAATTCTGCTCCATAATCCAACACTGTGTCTGAAAGAGTACCAAAAAACTGTCTCTATATCACATATTTTTAAGAAGCAGGCATACCTTTGCATATATAGGTTGGCAATACTTACCTCAGCTTATGCTGCAATGTCAAGTCGCAGGCAAGGTCCTCACTGTGGCAGTGCAGAGTCATAAAATAATTTTTCCTCTGTGTGACCTGTGGCAAGTAAAGACGTGTGAAAGCCCAAGCCAGTGAGTTTAGCCTCTGTATTTAACACCTACAGAACGGAAATATCAGCTTTATCTTCTGAATGATCAGTGTTTTCATTTTGAGAAATTATATTCTTTTTTGGAAGAGATCTGCTATTTCCTGCACTTCTTTGAAGTGTTCTCATCTCCCACCTCTCCCACCTGCATGCCCTGTTCCACCTGTTGTCCTTTCTCTGCAGTTCCGGTGTTTAGGAGAGAGAAAGTAGTGCTGTCTCTCCTCTGCTCCAAGGTGAAGATGCCTGAGTGGGATGGTCCAATGCTGCCAACAGCCAGCAATGACAAAGAGTACCATGTTTGCTTTAATAATTTTCCTTGGAAGGCACCTTCCTGCTGTGCCCACCCAAGCACAGACAGGAATACCTAAGGGAGATGATCAAAGAATCACAGTCATTTAGGTTGGAATAGGCATTTAAGATCATGGAGTCCAGCTGTAATCCTAACACTGACAAGGGGATGTGGCAGAGTTGGTGGGAATTCAGTGCTATTCAGGGCTTTATTTCAGTATTAGTCTGTGAGAGCATCTAGACCCAATACAGCTTTCATCCCACGGCTGTCTCTGATATTCCCCATAACACAAGATACATGGGAAAGAGCAGCACTATTGAGCAACAGGCAACATTTGAAGCGTGTGTTGTCTTCTTAAATACTGCTGCTCCTCACTAGAGCTTGGTGCCATGGGAATAACAGTTTTTTACTAATATGTTTAACAAGGTGAAACAAGTAACAATAACGATAGTAACAACCGGCCCAGTCCCAAACCCAGTTAGTTTCTGAAGTAGGTTGTTGGGTAGGGTCAGGCAGTGGGACAGTGTCCGGCTTGGTGAGATGGGTAAGGCTCTGTGGCAGTGTCGCTAGTTTCTGGGGCAGCATCTCTAGCCTCTGGGGCAGCATCCCTGGCCTCTAAAGCAGCATCCCTGGTCTCTGAGACAACATCCCTAGTTTCTGTGGCAGCATACCCAGTCTCTGTGGCAACRTCCCTAGTCTCTRCAGCAMCATCCCCAGTTTCTGTGGCAGCATCCCTGATCTCTGGGGCAGATGTTAGAGTGGTTGCCCAGGGCAGTCTCACCTTGTCCTTCAAGGCTAAATAGAATATGCATATTAGTATCATGTAGTTAGCATCTAGGGGAAAAATGCACCCTTCGAATGCTGATGGAGTAGCCCCAAATAAATGGGTGAAGGGTTGGGAGAAAGCCTCCCCTGGTGTTWTTTCCTCACAGTAGGTACCATTATTAACCCAGATCCAAAAGCATGCCCTTAGTGTGTGGTAGTCCTGTGTYCATGTTCCTGCAGTCCAGAGAAAGTTAAAAATCCACAGATTCCTCACCTTATTCACCCATTGTGTGAACTGGATAATGGCCACGGTAGCCTTAGTCATACRACCCATGTTTAGGAAAGGAGATGCAAGTGGGAAAAATACGGCCACGAGTACGTGCCACCCGAACTATGCTAGACCACATGATGACGCTTAGTAAAGTTCCTACATCCCGAACACAAAGATAGCTCACCCAAAAACTGTTATTCCTTTTGTACCCCTTTTCCTCTCTGTGCCCTTGAGCCTCGCATTAGGCGCCAAAATCTGTCTTGGTTTGAAAGACAGGTCTTTGCCAATGAAGGCAGGGACCCCCCCTTGGAGTGGTGGCTATGACCCCCCTTCCCTCCGAATTATTATAGCTTTGAAAATAACGGGTTTTCAGGCAAGAATATAGGTAAAAGGGAATAACAGTTTTTTACTAATATGTATAACAAAGTGAAACAAGTAACAATAATGATAGCAACAACCAGCCCAGTCCCAAACCCAGTGACAGCCTCACAGAGACACAGCCTCCCCTTTGGTGTAGTTACGGTCCCAGTCAGAAGGGGCGCTGTTGGGTCCCGGCTGGGCAGAGCGGGTGCGATGATTCTCTGGTGGCTGCAGGGGGCGCTGTGGCGCGGGTCCTGGCTGGTTCAGATCTCCCGCATCGACAATGGTGGACACAAAAATGGCAGAGGTGAATGGAGAAAAGTTTCTCTGCAAAACTCACAGTGGAAACGCCGATCTCGGTGCTCCTCTGGACAGCAAGACACCCCAGGACGGTCAGATGAGCAAAGAGAC
>NW_026623541.1:888068-889577 GCF_030028575.1 Malurus melanocephalus
CTGCTGTGACCTCATCTGGACCCAACACAGCTTTCATCCCACAGCTGTCTCTGATTTTCCCCATAACACAAGATACATGGGAAAGAGCAGCACTACTGAGCAACAGGCAACATTTGAAGAGTGTGTTGTCTCCTTAAATACTGCTGCTCCTCACTAGCACTTGATGCCATTACTGAAATTCAGGTAAGTCACATCACCGTTTTGTTAGTTTTTGAACAAACAGCACCTCATTGGCATCAGACCATAGATRTGCTGCTAGAGATGTCCTTGTAGAATGGTCTGTTGTCTCTCTCAGATCCTTAGGATGCCCACCTTCATTCACCATCGCTCCAAAGACATAGGGATAAATCCCTGCAAACCAAGAATATCTGAATGTTTCATGTGTGGCAGTGGATGGTTTTCCTTAGCCGGGGTRAGCAATGTGATATTAGGTCTAAGTTTTTGYGTGAGTCAAACCATGACAATCAAGYTCTGCCAGGTATTAACTCTTAAAATACCTGAAAACAGAAATTAAAACCAGAAACAAACTCTTTTGTTACAGGCAGTGTTACTGGCAGTTACAGGCCRTGTTGAAGTTGGATCTCCACTGCCCTTATCCATGTTTAAAATGGCGCTCACAGCTCTGTTAGTGTTAAAGTGGCAAAGAATGCACACAGGAATTATTCAGTGTGGAAAAAGATGCGTCCACCAAATGGGAATTTTGCAATTCTGTGCTTCTCACTCTAGAGATGACAGGCTATCAGAGCACAAGGAACATCTCTCCAAGACAGTGACCTGAAGGGATGCGGCTCCCTCTGCTGGGCGTTCCTGCAGAGGTGAGGCACATCCCTGTAGCGATGTGTGATCAGCGATGCTGTTCAGAAATGTTATTTCACATGCATCAATTTGAATTTTTCAGCTTTACTAGAGCTAAACTCACTCCTCCAAACAATCTACTGTCCCATCCAGCACAGCYAGAAACATGCACAAAGAAACAGCCAAAGGGGCTTTTTCAAAATGACCTGTATATCCCAGGCAGCTTCCTCATACAATCAGTTATAAAAAAGATGATGATGCATTTGGTCTACATGGCAGGGTTTTGGTAGCAAGGGCACTGCAGGGTTACCTTATGTAAGAAGATGCCAGAATCTGTCTCCGTGGTGGTAGTAGGCAGTTCCAGCCAGCTTCTAGATGGCCCTGCTGCTGGCCAAAGCTGAGCCCACTGGTGATATTGGTAGTGCCTCKGCGATTCAGAAACACTGTGCAACAGCAGCTGTGAAAGAGTGAGAATATGTGAGAGAAAYGCCCTGCAGATTCCACACGCAGTGAAGATGGAGGGGAAGGAGGGGCTCCAGGCAGTGGAGCAGAGCTTCCCGTGTGGTCTGTGATGACATGTGCTGTCCACAGTGGAGCAAGATGTGAGGTAGGGAAGGAAGCACCAAGAGGRAAGGRGAWGAGMTGATCCTCTTTTCCAYGAGTTAGCAGGCAAAGTCAATTATTTAAATAAAAGGCAGTCACTCACCCAAGAAG
>NW_026623541.1:890622-915026 GCF_030028575.1 Malurus melanocephalus
GTCTGTAGCTACTGCTACACCCAAGGTTTCCCTTCCAGGAGCAGCTGGAGCATGACGTTCTGGACATGTCATKCCTTACGTGGTCAGGGCATGGCAAGCTAGCAGAGCAGATTCTTAGAAAAGCAGCGTGCCAAAGCCATTGCATGCTCCTCCCAGSCTCCTCTGGCTTCATTCACGATAAGCAGTGTCTGGCTTTTCTGGCACAGCGAAGCCACAGTCTCAGGGCTGGCACAGGTCTAATATCGAAACGCTTCATTTCGGCACCTCCGTTCTTCAATGCTCTGGAAACCCAGCCTTCCTCTGCTCTGGGCCCAGGATGTGGATGAGCAAGTGGAAACACTAGGAACAACGGTAAGGAGGTGTCAGGGAGCAACTCAGATTTCTGAACAACACAGTGTCCACAAGGAGGCAGTTTTGTGGGGAAGTGGGAGGTATGAACTGAGGTGAGACATAAAAGCTGCTGGTTATGAACTGATCATTTCCACTGCCCATGTCTGACAGAGCATGCTGGGGCTCAATTGCGGGATACAGCGTACAGTTCTGGAATACAGAGTACAGTTGCWGGAAGGTTCTGGTGTCCCCAACTTGAGAAGGACATGGAACTGCTGGAGCAAATCCAGATGAGGCCACARAGTCGATCAGAGGGCTGGAGTCACCTGCCCTATGAAGACAGGCTGAGAGCATTGGGGCTGTTTAGCCTGGAGAAAAGAAGGTTGTGTGGGCACCTCATAGCAGCCTTCCAGTATCTGAAGGGGGCCTACAGGGAAGCAGGAGAGGGACTCTTCATCAGGAACTGCAGTGAGAAGAAGGCATAAATTGAAAAGGAGGAAATTAAGGTTAGATCTTGGGAAGAATTTTTTTTTCTTTTTCAGTGAGGGTGGTGAGACACTGGAACAGGTTGTCCAGTGAAGCTGTGGATGCCCCATCCCTGACCCTGTCCATAGCCAGGTTGGATGGGGCCTTGAGCCCGCAGCAGTGGGGTTGGACCTAGATGAACCTTCAGGTCCATTCCTACCCCTAAACATTCTACGATTCTCGGTAGAACAGTCAAAAGCCGTGACAAGCACGGGGTCGGAGGCGGCTGGTGGCGGCGAGCCGCGGATCACGGCCGCGGCAGGCGAAGGGTTCCGGAGCCGCATGCGCCGGGCGGGGCGGGCTGGGGGCTGGGCCTGCGCCGCGCTCTGGGGCTGCGGGCGGCGCTGGGATGCCGGGCCGGGAGCCGGAGGTACGGCCGCGCCGGAGCGGGCCGCTGCCCCGGGTTTTCTTCTCTCGCTCCGCCGAGGAGAGCCCGGGGGCAGCGTCCCGGTGGGAGGCGGGGGSTGGGGGCTCGCTGCGCCCCTTCACTGCTGCGCCGCGACCCGCGGCCTCGGGGCRGCGAGGGGACGGGGGGACGGGTCCAGCGCTGTGACGGTGGGTCCGGGCGGACCCCGGKGAAACCATTGCTGGCTTGGAGTGTRCCCCACGTAGCTTCTGRTCTGTCCGTGCTATCTRATCTGCCGGGGGACGCAGAAAYTCGTCCTCCATTAGCAAACATCGTCATACGTTTGTAAAAACAAGCCAGCAAACAAAAAAAAACCTTCACCCTGCCACGGGGTTAGTGCCTCCTGCCTTATTATTTCGTGAGAAGTGTCAAGCGACGGCAGCCGCTGTGAATAGGAAAGGCAGCCTCAGCTGAGCRGGCCGTGCCTTGCTTTGGGTGCGTTTGGGCCAGGTTTGGGTCTGGGCAGCGTTCCCCGCCAGTGCCCGTGGCAGTGGAGGGACCTTGGTGTGCAGGGTGGCAGGGAAAGGTTGGGGACATTGCCAGAAGAGGTGCATGGGAYTGGGGCAAAGGTACGGGTAAGTGGTGGGAAGGGGACACCTATTTCCTCTGGCATGGGAAACGGTAAACAAAAGCTGCTAATACATTTGAGGTTCAGAATAGTCTTTCTGACYTCTGGATTTCAAGGAGATTCTGGAACATTCTCCCAGAAAAAGCAGAGGGACCTAAAACCACAGGTAAAACTTGATCAGTCTCAGAAATGGTCTGGAAAGGCTTCCTGTGCCCAAAACWGCTGTCCTTAGCATCTGGAGTCAGCCCACCTTCCTTTCCTATAATGTGAAATATCAGCTGAAATATTTCCTCTTGTGCCATTCTTAATTAAATGGCCACTTAAATATCTGTTCTTCCTCTTCCAGATGCATCCAGTCTTAAAGGCCTTTGTGTGTGGCTCCATCAGTGGTACTTGTTCCACACTCCTCTTCCAGCCCCTTGACCTGCTGAAAACACGCCTGCAAACTCTGCAGCCTGCTGTGAATGGGTGAGAGATGTGTGTGTATGGAGGGCGTGAGGGTGTTCCATCACAGGCTTCTGCCTTATTTGCTGGCTGGAGCTTGGAGTTCAGGGTTGTAATTTGGGAAATCAGAGTCTTTCTTATAGAGAAGGAATGTTTTTAGATCATGGAGAAGGATTGATATTTTGCTCCAGAAGAGTGAAAATGTCACTGGTTGTGGATGCTGCTGGAAAAACTTGTAACCTCAACATCTGTTCTCATCTGAGAGACTGGTGTTTGCTGGAGTGGCTACCATGCAGTTTCATGGGGTGTCCTTTGCCTGGGAAAAGTCCTGTGTAGTTGTCAGATAATTTTTCATGTGTGCATGAAAAATTTGTGTTGTAGTCAACCTATAATCTGTTGCTGCTAACAAAGGGAATAAGCGACAAAAAATGCTAATGGGCGAGGGCTCTAATGTGTGTTTCAAGTTGTGAGAAACAGAAGGTGATGGAGAAGCCCTGGAAAGAGCGACCGAGAAAAGCAGACTGAGATGAGAAAGAGCACTTTGGAGGTGCTGGGATAATGCACAGGGATACAAATGAAAGGGATGGCTGTGGAATGCTGGGATAATGCACAGGGATACAGATGAAAGGGGTGGCCGTGGAATGCATCTGCCAAGGAGTAGAAGCAGGTCATCTCTGCAGTTCCTATCTTGTYTTTCTTTCAGGTCTGGTCGTAACGCTGGGATGGTAACACTGCTCTTTAGGGTTGTTCGTACTGAGAGTATTTTGGGGCTCTGGAAAGGTGTCTCTCCAGTAAGTGGTTGTTTTAACCCTAACTTGCAAAAATAAGTAGTTAAATAAACCTACTATTTATTGCTAATCATGTCTTCCTGAATTTAAATAGCCAACTCTTGTACAATTATTAGTGAAAATCACATGATTTAGATTACATCCTATTTTAAGGAATTAATGTGAATTTCACTGATTCAGATATGGCAGTCCCTGTGGTTTTACAGTCCTGAGCAGCTGAATACTTGACTACTTTTGCAAATGTGGGGTGACAACTGTATGAACTGAATTTTGGTTTGGAATATCTTGTTCCTAGAAAACTGCCATTGAGGAATGCATTAAATCCTGGTGTTATTTAAATAATTTTTCTGTCAGTGCCATAAATTATTTCTACCTTTTCTTCTTTTTTTGGCATGTTAGCTTTAGTGATACTTTTGTTTTCTACAAAGCTTCCTGTCAAGTTTAACAGTCTCAGATATGTTCTGTAGTATATTTTGTCTTATATAAGCTTTTCCTTTCTTCATCTTCTGTTTCTTCTGAAGTCCTTTGCAAGATGTATTCCTGGGGTTGGCCTTTACTTCAGCTCTTTGTACGTGATGAAGCAAAAGTTTCTTGTGGACCGTTCACCCACAGCCCTGGAGTCTGTYTTTCTGGGTGCCACCGCTCGTGCAGTTTCTGGGATTTGCATGTTGCCAGTGACTGTAGTGAAGACCCGATATGAGGTATGAMTTTCCAAGCAGTCTCCYGTTAATGGTGTCAYACACCTTCCTTGTGRTGCARAATAAATCCTTCTGCTGSRAGAAGGTTGTTGCCACTTGGGTAGRTCTAGGGATGTAGTCCTGATTTCATTTCAGTTCACACATTGTGCTGGAAATGCTGCACACTGATAATTAGGCAAGAAGATGAAATAGAATTTGCCCTGAGATTTTTAAGTTTCAGTTGTATACAATGTTTGTGTATCATCTTTCATATTTTGTGTCCCTGAGGGATTGTTTTAAAAGCTGAGGTAGCTGAAACCAAATTTTGCCTTGGGTTTTTCCTGTGTTGGTGTCTTGGGCATCACATTAAGTTCATACTAYCATGTGTGTAGGGCTTCTCAGCCTRTGCCTGGCASATGCCTGACCTTTGTGTGCCCTTGCAGAGTGGAAGCTTTGGCTATGGGAGTGTATTTGGAGCCCTGAAGAATATCTATCAGACTGAAGGGGCTCGTGGCATGTTCAGTGGGCTCACAGCAACACTGCTGCGGGATGCRCCCTTCTCTGGCATCTACCTGATGTTCTACACACAGACCAAACACCTCACACCTCAGGGTAAGGCKGAATGTTGGAGGCTGGAATGGAGAATGTTCCTCTTCTCAGATGCCCTGCAGCTGACAGCTTGCATGCTCTGCTTATTGCCCTCCACCTCAACAGTTAAGTTGGTTTCCTGTAGGCCTTTAGGTGAGACACTCACGTTTGCCTGTGGAGAACTGTAGACCTATAGCTGAGGTCAGAACTGCAGACCTATAGCTGAGGTCAGTGCAGAAATGGAGACTGACTGTCTTTATGAAGGCTGATGCATAAGTAGGTTAGTGTACAGGTGAAAGAGAGGGTGTCTTCAGCATTGCTTCCTGCTTCTGCTTGTCTTGCATACTGTTCAATGTGCAACTGTACACTAATGTGAGGCTTCTCTGATGTTAGAACTCACTGGGGCAACATTTGTACAATTTCTTTCTTTCCTGATTTTCTGACAAATTCAGTTTCCCAGCAAGTGAGGCTTTTCAGTAGAGCTAACTTTTGACAAGTAACTACTTTTTCCCTTGAAAGGTTTCTCTAGATGCATGGATTTTAACTTATCTGAGACTCTGATGTTGATTTCATCATTTAATAGCTTTCACTTTGTCACACAGCATGAGTGTTCCTGGCCTCTGTGGTGTCTGAGTGTGTTCCCTTTGCTCTGTTGTAGACCAGCTGGATCCGGTGCTTGTGCCCTTGCTGAATTTTGGGTGTGGGATCTTAGCGGGAATCTTGGCCTCTCTGGCAACACAGCCTGCTGATGTCATCAAAACACACATGCAGCTGTCGCCCCARAAGTACCACAGGACAAGCCAGACCATTGCCTTCATCTACAAGGTGAGGTGAATTCCTTCTATCATGCACAATCACATCCTCAATTCTGATCCCCTTGCTCAAAGCACAGCTATGCTGGGAAAGTTGTTGCCTTTTAAAGGAGGTGAACAAGCATCAGTGCTTCATCTGCTCTTGCATTTGGACAAATCAGTGTTAGTATTTTCAAGATGATGAAAGAGGTTATACTGTGGTAGACCAAGACTGCAGTGTGAAATGCTGGTTTCAAATACAAACCAGCTACTAAATAATTCTTTGCTCCTTGCACACTAGAAGAGAAATAAATGCCCAAACCTTTATTCCAGGAATGGGATGGAAAAGTACTCAAAGCCCTTTCTGCTGTCAGAAGGGCAGATCTTGGCAGGTTTGCTTTGTTTCCATACTGAGCTATGTTCCTAAGCAGCAATCTGTTTCTTTGTGTATGCACTTTTATGTACCTCTTTTTTAAAATCAGAATAGTTTTTTACTTCAGTACTTAAAAAACTCAGTTTTTACAGAATAGCTGAGAGACTTTTGTAAATATCAAGCTCTCAAACAAAGACTAGTCATTTTCCTGAAGTGTCTAGAAATGATTACACCCTTGCCTTCTCTTTGGTGGACTTGAGTGTGACTTTCTCCATCTGTTGTCTCCATCCTCGCCTTCCTTTTTCTTCTCACTGCTCTTCCTGCTTTCTTCTTTAGCTCTGGAGTTGCACAGTGCTACTTGGTCTTCCAAAACACTAAATGCTCTTTAAACCTGGGTCTTTCAGAAACTGAACTGGGTCTAAGCTGAAATACACCCTGTGCTCTTCCCTGTTATAAATAATGAGAAATTAGATTATGATTAATTGCTGTTTATCTCCTGTTGCAGGACTTTGGATTGGTTGGCTTTTTTCGAGGTGGTGTGCCCCGAGCCCTCAGGCGCACTCTGATGGCAGCAATGGCATGGACGGTGTATGAACAGATGATGGAAAAAATGGGCTTGAAGTCCTGACTGAGATGCATGAGAAATGACTCCTTCTCCCGCTTCCTGTGATCCACTGGCACTGGAAAGTTCCCAGTTCCACAGAGGAATAAGCCTTGCTCAGCCAGGAGGAAGAAAGGTCGTCTGAGATAGGGGATTAGGCCTTTTGGCACGTAAAGGAAAGGAAAGATTGGATCTTTGCGTTTTTTGATCAAGTGCATTCCAGAAGGAATGCATTTGCAGTCTGCCATGGGAAATGGCAGGGTTTTCACAGCCTGGTAACTGGGCTGAGAAGCCCTTTTTAGAAACAACTCTGTGCTCACCCCTTTTATGCAATGAGACAGTGCTAGAGCAAATGCATTTGAGGAGAAAACTGATGGCAGAACTGYCAGCCTGTTCCTTGCTGACATGGCCAGAAAGGCCGCAGTGACCACCATCTGATGTAGATCCTCCTTCCTCATGTGCTTTGTTCTCACAGGGAACAYTCCAGGCCCTGGTGGGAGACTGGATGTGTCTCTTAATACTTATATTGCAGGAGTGAGTGAAAGAGAAATGAAGTGCAGAAGAAAAGCTAGAAACATGGTCTCTGGCATCACTTCTGTACTGTGTGTGATCATAGAGAGAGTAACTGGAACCTCCTTGCTATGTTATGTGTTACTATGTGATTGAGCATATTAGCACGCTTGAAATGTCTTTCTGCCTCTACAGCAGGGTTTGCACAGGAATTAAGAAGCATAAGGCACTTTAGAATTGATTGCTACCAAAGTTGTACCTGTTCTCTGATAAAAAGAAAAATGCTGCTAGTCTAACTATAGCAGGAACGCTCAAGTGGGTTTTGTTTTATTTTTTTTTTAATGCAGTTGTCATAGAAACTTACTTGCATCCTATTCCTTTTTTTTTTGTCCCTGATCAACACATCCAGTGTGAACTGGTGCTTGGATGTAGCTTTTAGGTCCATGGCTCATAATGCATAAATGTATAATGGAAACAGATAGAGATGGTGGCACTTCAGATTTTCCGTAAAACAACTGATGATTGCATGTGGGGTATATTTTGGTTTGGAAAGAAAAAATTGCTATTTCTGTAACCTTTCTCCAAAGTTTCAACCCTAGGGGTGCTTGGTAGTGACCTTAAATTCCCTTAGGGCTCCACCCAGACCCTTCACATCTTCCTGGCTGATCCTTTTATCAGGTAGTCCMTGTTTGAGTATCCCAAGGCTCAGACAATACTTTTCATCCTCTGTGCCTTCTTAYTCTTTCCTACTGTGTTACTCAGACCTCACAGTGTGTGCTGGATACAGCCTCCTCCTCTCTTCACTTGTGCCTCTTTGGTGGGTTGGGTCCCTTGCAGCTCTGTTAGCATAGCCATGAAGCTGGCATGGAAGTGTGCATCCTGTTCTGTAGTGTGCCTTGCAGACAACTTAACTTTGGCTTTTATTTTCTTAAATATCTAGGGATATTGCAGTTCACTTTAGAAGCAGAGCACCTGACTCTGAATAGGAAGACATAACACAGCTGTATGAGCAACTAGTGCTACCTGCCTGTTGTTCATAGGTTTTAGAATGTGTTCTGCAATCACTGCCTGCCCTGACAACTTCCCAAGCGCAAGAGTGGATAGAGAGGATGTGTATTGTTAAAGGTGTTCTTTACCAGATTTCAACTCCAAGAAGGCTTGGTGACTAATGTAGAAGTTTACTAAAGTGTAAGGGTGGAGGCTGGAGGCTTGGAAGGTGCTGCCTGTTTTCAGACTAGGCCCATCTGTGAGGGGAGRTTGGTGCTGTGCAGTGCAGGAGTGTCCAAGAATGGTGGTGGAGGGTCCAACATCTCTATGTGTTAAYAATATAGCATTGCATCAAATCAGGCATGTGGCACAGTATTTGCTAAATCCTAAATGTGAACATCTGTTCTTTACTTCCGCTGTCCCTTCTACCCTTAGTGACCTGAACTTGTGAGAGTACACGAAGCCGTGGTAACTGCACATCCTGCTTGTTTGCTATCCTGAGCATTACTGGCATTGAGAGCTGGAGAGCCAAGTCTAGGGTTGCTGACCTGGCAGAATATGGTGGCAGTTAGATGAGTTACSTCATTTGTCCTTTATTCCCCTTGCATGGGATCAAACCAGCATTGTGCTGGGAGTCTGAATTTATTTGGGGCTTTCTARATCTGGCATGTGAGCTGGATCTGTTGATCATCCTGGGCTGTGGTAGTCAAGGGTGGCTGTGGGGTCATCTGCAAGGTGCTTCACACATATTTTGTTCCTGATTTAGAATGGCAAATCAATGTGCAACCTGTGTAGACAGAAACAAGCTCTTMAAAATGAGGTTAGCAAGCAAAGAATGCCAGGTAATAAATCTGCAGTTAAGGTCCTCATTAGAAACCTGAAGTTCAGGAGCACTTCGGTGGCTTTTATATCTCTGTGCTCCTGCCTGGTCAAGTAACAAAGGAAGAGGCAGAGAATTAATTCCCATGTGCTAATGTTTTAAAGACTACCGTGGGATTTGTTTGTTTTAAATCTGGAATCAGGCCTAAAGCAGTGTTAGCTTTTCCTTCAGTAAAGTTCTTCCATTCCCCTTTGTGGAGAATGAGGTGGCACTTTCTTTACTGGAGCAGATTAAAAAACTCTGGTTTTTRGCTTGTGGATTAACCTGGGCTCCTCTGAGTTTAGGAAAGAGAATCTAAACTGCATTGTGTTTCATCTACTGTTGGGGCTGCAAATGCAAAAACTTACCTACCTGAGAGTTGGGGAGAATGAATTCTGCACTGCGWGTTTGTTGTTTTAATTTGTTATTTCTTTTGTCAGGAGGAAGGGAAAGCCTAAAATTCTGCTTCACTCTATTTTGAAAGCTTTATCACATAGGCAGGCACAAGACTGTTTCTCAGCTCTGATCCTTGCTATCCTTCRCCCTTTTCCCCTCTTCAAAAACATTCTATTTGTAAAGTGATTTATTTAARTTACTCCTTGATTGGTATACCATGTCAAGACAATCAAGTATGTGGACTTGAAGTTTAGATATACTCCCCTTGAGGTTTAATGCTTCTAGTTAACAACAAAGGTCAATGTACAGCCTAAATGCTAAGTAAAATAAAAGATCTGGGCAGAAGTGCTCAGTCACCTACCTGCATCATGCCAGCAATTCAATGCTAACTATCTTGTCAGGTAATCATTCCCAAAGCCATCCTGTCTTGGATTCCAGAGAGTCGTGTGATCCCTTCTATGCATGGCAGGATTGCAGYTGGATCCCACTTGGACTGACCTCTCTTGCTGTCAGTGCACTGTTGGTGAACATGCAGTGTCTCTGCTTGCCCCTGCAGCTTAAGAGCTTGCCCCTGTGKCTTAAGAGCACAACTGGCTGGCATGTTGAGGCAGGCAATATTTAAGTGAGTTGTAGGGATACAAGAGAAATAGTTGGATTATTTGTGCTTTAAAAACTTCATGTTTCCATTCT
This sequence comes from Malurus melanocephalus, assembly GCF_030028575.1. NCBI lineage: Eukaryota > Metazoa > Chordata > Aves > Passeriformes > Maluridae > Malurus > Malurus melanocephalus. Next base: position 900,156 of record NW_026623541.1, read on the forward strand.
TGCAAGGTGATGATTTGTTTGTTGTTTTTTTTTTTCTTGCACTGTTTTAAACAGTGCAAGAGCTTCAGAACATTGCTTAGCTTTGAGTATTGTGAGTGCTTATGTGTCTGTATGAAATATTTATGTGAGAAGGTATATTATATATTTCTATTAAAAACTGGTTGCTAAAATAAAGGGTGTAATCTCTTCAGTGTTTCYTAAAAAAAAAAAAAACAAGCCCCAAATCGGTCAAATGCATAAGGGGTGGGATGGAATAGAGGCTTAAGAAGGCAAAAGGAATTTCGCAGGACAGCAGGACTGTTGCATGTGTTCAGAGCCCATACAAGCCAATGAATATTCTCTTTTCTGTGGTGTCTAATATGCACAGGCTCTGCTAGTACAATGTAAATCAACTTTACTTATGTGGAAAAAACACATAGCAATGGGGAATCTTATGTTTCCCATAAGCAGGCACAGCTTCCTCTGCCTGCCTGCTGTGTGTAAAAACAGATGGAAATTGAGTCCCTTTACTCGCTAGTGAAATACCTGCCTTCAGGACAGTGGGGATTTAAGCCCTCTGAGGAGAGATTGTTTTTAATCTCCTGCTGATCAGGTCTTTGCTACTCAGTCTGATCCCAGYAGGGGACCAGAAATCATGTCTGGGGCACAGTTGTCTCCTGCAAGGCATAATGCTAGGTGATGCTGGACTGTGGGATCTCTTGCTGTCACAGTGGTTCTGGGATTCAGCCGCAGACAGGTTATGCAAAGCAAAATGTTATTGATACTGAGATGTACATCTTCCAGATGTAAGGGTCCCAAGCCTCTTCTCTTTTCTTGCTTAGATGATACATTCTCACATGGAGCAATTTTCATGGAGGGTTGGTTATCTGTGTGACAGACCTACCAGACAGTCCTGAGGTGCAGCCTTGTGCCAGCTGAACCTGAATGGCTTGTGCAGCTTCCTGATAGCAAGTTAGGCCAGGGACAGTGCCTGCTCATGCTCACAGGACTCCCCAGAGCTCTCCTGCTGCCTTGGAGAACCACCTCCTACCTAGAGGGAGTTGCTGTTCACGATGCTGACAGCTGCCCAGCTGTGAGAAGAGATAGCAGACAAGCTCCCTGACCCTTCTGGGTGCTAGAAGGTGAAGATGGAAAGTTTAAAGGCACTGTGCTTGTGACAAAACCATTGAGTTACAGATCTCCCTTTCACATTAAAAATGGGCAAACACTTTGCTTGCTTTTTAATTTTTTTATATGTTACGTGCCATTCAAAAGTGCTGACACCAGAACTGAGCAGAAAGATTGATCATCCCACACAGATGCATATGTATGTCTACTTTTGCAAATTCCATGTGGAGCTCTTGACTGTGCTTATCCCCTCTGACTTGGGTGCTTATTTCAAAATAGCAAGCTGATTTTCCACATGGCACTGTTTCTTCATTTGCAATTTTATCACTGTAAAACGCTTTAGGAGTTTTTATCATACTGCATTGAAGAATTTTAGTAAAAATGACCCAGTCCCAGTAAGAGGTTAAAATGAGACCTCTGCAAGTTTTGTAACAGGTGTTAGGCAATACTACCTTTGTAGAAATAGAAATAAGAAGGGAAGAGGTTTGCCAAAATATGTTTTTCCAAAACATGTCATAAGTACTAACAAACCTTTGAAACACAAGCCAAAATGGAATTTGCAGGGAAGCACAGTAACATTAGTGCAATTTCACTGAAGGTGGGTTGAACTTCATAGGTCGTCTTCTCCAGGGGTGCCACACCAGCTCTTGGGTGACACCCACTGTCATGTTTGGTGGGGAAGATACTGCCCAAACAGCTTTCTGCCTGAGCCTCTGCCCCAGATACACAGTTCAATCCCTTCATCRCAGGAGCTGTTCTGGCAGCACAGAACGCCTCCTCTACCAGTGCTGGGGGTCATGGTACAGCCCCCTTCTCAGAGGCTTCTGGCAAGGGCCGCTGCTCTTCCCTGCAGCCTGGGCTGGCTCTCTGGGAGTGCTCTCTCTGGGCCTTTGTGACCACCCCAGGCACCTGCTCAGGGTTCTCAGTGCACCACCCAAAGGCTGGTGGTAGCTCCATGATGCTTCTCTCTGCTCCTGTGGGCCCTTGGCACTGCAGGAAGACYAGTGGCTCAAAGCCCCTTTCCCTGGGTTTGCTTGCAGCAAAGACAAAGRCTGTTCCCAGGGACTGCCTTCACTTTCTGCATGTAACTGTGTAACAGATTTCAGTGTGAACTTTAGACCGGGGAAACCTTGTCTAAAACACGTGWTAAGATAGGTACACTTTCACTTACACCGAGGGACATGTCCATTAGTAACACATTTATTTAAAACTGTCTCAGCACACAGATAAAAAATAAAGCAAGCTTTTATCTTACTTAAGGAAATAATTGGAAATGCTTTACTGCTAAGCTTGATAAAGACTTTTCCAAGCCCTCTCATGGGCTGTGGGCCTTATGGTCGAGTGGAAAGGGCCCACTTGTTACAGGGTTAGGGTTAGGGTAAGGGCCCATTGTAACAAGAAATAAAGTATTAGAGATACCAGAGGAATACTTTGGTAACATCACATTTACTGCAATATTCATTATTTAATTTCCAATCATTATGTTCAAATACATACTTTTAATCCAGTTGGGTTTCAACTGTGTGCAAAAGAGTTCTCCTGAATAATTCCACTGCACAAGACCACGGGAACATCACCACCACCTCCCGTCTTCCCTCCCAAGCTAACACTCACACTGCTCCTGTACACAGGCTGTACATAGCCCCTTCTGGTCAGCTCTCACTCTGCACTCTGCACTCTGCACTTATCAAGGTGCCACAGATGTCTATAATCTCTCGGGCAATAATAGTTCATGAACTTGCTAAGAGCTAACTACCTATTGCTGAGTTTCATTTTATCTCCTTTGTCAYCACCCTGTGACAAATGTTTGAATTACTCTCTTAGAGAGTATTCTAAAGCTGAWCTGGTAATCTTGCTAATTAACACCATTTAATGAGCGTGCAGAAAAGAAGAATAGAGGGCCATTTTCCCGGAGACAATGAACATGCATGAAATGGTGTTGTACCCTGCTACTTAAGCGATCATCCCCCAGGGTAATTCAGGGCTCAGGCATTGAAAATAGGCTGACAGGAGAGTCCAGGCCCAGCCGAACTGCTGTGGTTATATGAGGCTCATGTAGAGGAGAGAAAACKAAAGGAGCACTGTTGTTAGAAGGAYGTGAAGATGAATTATTACTWRCAGAAGGCACTGACAATAGTGCAGAGACCAGAARTCTTTCCAGAAATGTATCCAGATCCTGATGATAGCAAGCATAGTAAAGTATCACTACTTTTCTTCCAAGAAATTCCATTCTCAGGCCTGTGTCTGCTTCAGAATCGGACATGAAGGTGAGAAAGATGAAGATTTTAAAATCTCTTCACTTTCTGTTGTTTCTTAAAAGCACATAACAAAAAAACCCAAAACCCAAACCCAACAACACACAAAAAAGGGGCAAGTACCACAAAAATGTCTACTGCAGAACAAGGTGTAAATTCAGTGTCAATTTCATGTGTTTTTACTGTCATTTCTGCAAAGGACAGSGACAATCTTGGCTCTCCCATGAGGTGCCAAAGCAGTGCCCCTGCAGAAAGGGGCAATGTGGGTGCAACGAAGATGCTGCAGCTTCTTAGAAGCTTCCTCCCACAGTAAACAATTTAGAGGCTAGATATAATTCATCAAATAATTATCAGCATGATAGCATATATTTCACTTTCAGCAGCAAAATGGAATTGTAACATGTTTAAAATAAATATTTTGCTTTCTTTTTGCTTCAGGGCCTCAAAAACAGCCTTGATGTTGCTTGGAGCACAAGCCACAAGATGCTCTGGAGCAGCCCCAGAATGATGGAACCACAGAATCAGTTCGATTGGTAAAGAACTCTGAGGACATTTAGTCCAACCCATGACCGRACACCAACCCTGTCAACCAGACCATGGCACTGAGTGCCACGTCCAGTCTTTTCTTAAACACTTCCCGGGACGGTGACTCCACCATCTCCCTGGGCAGCCCATTCCAATGTCTAATCACCCCTTTTGGGAAGAAATTCCTCCCAATGTCCAACCTGGACCTCCCCTGGTGAAACTTGAGGCTATAYTCTCTTATCCTGTCSCTTGTTTCCYGGGAGAAGAGGCCGACCCCCACCTGGCTACAATCTCACTTCGGGAAATTGTGAAGAGCGATAAGGTCACCCCTCAGAGCCTCATTTTCTCCAGGCTAAACACCCCCAGCTCGACATAGGAGTTACACTCCGGATCCGAATTCGTACTCCCACAAAATCCTACAAATCTCTTTCAGACTCACCCGCAGCCCGGTGTCGGGAAGGGGCCGGGACGAGCGGGCGGGGCCGGGATCACGATCCTGGGAGGAGCCGCCGGAGCTCGGCCCGTCCCCGCCGCCGCGGAGCTCCATCCCCGCGGCTCTCCATTGGCTGCGGAGGCTATTTATACACGCCGGGCGGAGGCGGGTTCTCTTTCGGCTCCGTGCCGCCTAGGCCTCCACACGGCGTTGTCAGCGTGAGTCGGGGCTGGGGGGGGTAGCGGGGGGCGCGTTTCCCGCTGTGTGATAACACCGGGGGTCCTGTGATAACACCGGGGGTCCTGTGATAACACCGGGGGTCCTGTGATAACACCGAGGGGCTCTGCGGTCCCTCCGCCGAACGGGCCGGGCCGCGGGAAGGCCGGGGCCTGGCGGCTGCAGCGCGGGAGGCGGCCCAAGATGGCGGGCGGGGCGGCTGCGCCTCGTGGCGCGTTGGCTCCGGGCTGAGCCGGGTCCCTGAGCCGGGTCCCTGTCCCTGTGTCCGCAGGTTCCCTGTCGTTGCTTCCAAAGGGAAACCCCACAATGTCCGGAGGCCTTGATGTCCTGCAGATGAAGGAGGAGGATGTCCTCAAATTCCTCGCTGCCGGGACCCACCTGGGAGGTACCAACCTCGACTTCCAGATGGAGCAGTACATCTACAAGAGGAAGAGCGATGGTAAAACGGCGGGATGCGTGGTCCGGGTTGGGCAGGTGGGATCTTGTGGGCAGAGCTGGGAGAAGCTGGCAAATGCTAGTGCTTGAGCATGATTTCTCCGTGGCCTGAAAAGAGCAGATGCTTTTGCTGAGCAATGTTAACTCAGAGAGTTAAAATAAAATAGGTATTTTTGAACAATTCTATTAGTTCTTGACAGTTTTGATTTTGGAATTTGGTAAATCRGTCACAGCCGGTTTGGGCAGTTACACTAGTTCTGGACTATATTGACAAAATGGTTTTAATATTTCAGTAGTATTTTCTGTTTCTATTGCTCTTCAGAGCAATAGATCAGTTGGCAGATCAAAGCTCTTAGCAGGCCTAGGTTCTTGATCGGTATTAGAAGTGTGGTACATTAAAAACATGAGGGGTGGTGTTCATTGGAATGGCTTTCTACTAACTAGAATTAGACTATAATGTCCTCACTTTAAAAACGACAGTAAGATGCTGGAGCATGTACAGAGAGGGGCAGAAAAGACCTTTTGAAAGGTTCAGAAAATGTTATGAGAAATGACTGAAAGAGCTGGGTTTGTTTAGTCTTGTGAAGAGGCTCAGGGGGCCTCACTGCTCTCTACTACTACCTGAAAGGAGGGACCAGCCTCTTCTACCTGCCAGCAGTCAGAGGACAAGAGGAAATGGCCTTAAGATGAGACAGATGACATTTAGATAAGATAATAGAAAAAAAAAAAAAAATGGTCACAGTTTGGGTGGTCAGACAGTGGAATAGGTTGCCCAGTTACCATCCCTGGGGTGTTTTAGAGGGACCTGGGTATGCTGCTAGGTGTTATGATTCAGTGGTTACAGTGGCAGTGCTGGGCAGACAGTTGGATGGGATGATCTTAAAGGTCTTTTCCAAGCTTGGTGATGATCTGATGATTCTATGAATTTTTGAGTAACCACAGCCATTTGACAGGTTTAATGGTGGAGGAGTACTTTCCTGTTTTAGGATCTTGTATTTGCTGCCTGCTCTAAAGGCTTTTATTTTCAATAGGTATTTACATCATTAATCTGAAGAGGACCTGGGAAAAGCTGCTCCTGGCAGCTCGTGCCATTGTTGCCATTGAGAATCCAGCTGATGTGAGCGTCATTTCTTCCAGGAACACTGGACAGGTACAGACATCAGGAAGCCTGCAGTCTCTGGAGCTAGACTCCCTTGCCATGCATCATTACCTGTCAGTGACAGCTTGGTAAAAAAGGCAATAAAACCAGGAATGGTTTCTGTAAATGTGTTGATTGTGTTGCACTTGGCATCTTGAAACAGATTTAAAATGTACTCCCCATGTCAGGGTGTTTGATAACTTGGTTTTCTTCTGTATCCTTCTTCCTGTTGGATTTCTGTCATGTTAGTGGCCAGTCCCCTAGTGGCCCATTCCCCTCAGAAGTACTGTGGGTCATTGGCACTAATTTTTTGGGGACAGTAAGCACCTGATACAGAAGTTGTCAAAGAAGACATTTTCTCTGTTATTGAGCACCATGTAGTAGCTGGTATATTTGTAATTTTAACTCTAAATTTTTAGCAAAAACGTTCTGTTGTAGAGGGTAATAGCTTGTAAATCTAATTACTCCCTGGAGTTTGTGAGCTTCATTTCTTTAGGTAACTGCAGGTGGAACCACAAATGTTCAGGAGATTTGGAGGTGAATTTCTGAAGAGATTTGGGGGCGAATTTCTGAAGAAAAAGCTTGGTTTCCTGTGGGCTTGACATGCACACTGTTAAAGCTTGATGCTGAGGTCAGTTTCTGGCCAATGAGCTCTCAAGTGTCGGAAGTGTGCAACAGCAAAGGATGGCAGGGTTTTCGCTAACGCCAGGAGAGGGGCTCCCTCTAGGATTGGAGTTTGATAGTAGGCCCTGCCACATGCCTTAGAACTTGGAAGCTGTTGCAATTGAATAAGAGCTGCCAGTTGCTATTTTAATGGACACAGCTACAATTTGTGTGTATTTACTACTAAGCTTTATCTGTAGTTCCTGGATAAGGAAAGTGTGTAGAAATAATGGAAGAAAATTTGCTTTGCCTCTTTCACAAGGTTTTGGGTTTTCCCTCTTTATGATTTGACTTGGAGAATTTGGAAGTAAAGCATGCATGTAACTTTAGGGGAAGAGAAGGATTTTTTTCTGTAGCCTGACTTGGCAGCTGGTGGGTATGTTCTTTTAAACTATTTTCAGAAACATTTTTTTTGTCTTCTTCTGAGGTGATGAGTCTTGATTTCACAGGAATTGAAGCAAATAGTTAAATTTTATGCATGTTCTCTGACAGTGCCTGGGTGACGTGGTTGAAATGCACTTATGCCACTTCACCTTTGCTGCTTTCCTCTTGCAGCGTGCGGTTCTGAAGTTTGCTGCTGCCACTGGGGCTACTCCTATTGCTGGGCGTTTCACCCCTGGCACCTTCACCAACCAGATCCAAGCTGCTTTCCGTGAGCCCCGGCTCCTGGTGGTTACAGACCCCCGGGCTGATCACCAGCCTCTGACAGAGGCATCCTATGTCAACATCCCCACCATAGCCCTGTGCAACACCGACTCCCCGCTGCGCTACGTGGATATTGCTATTCCCTGCAATAACAAGGTAACACTTGTGATATTCCAGGCAGCTTCCTCCAGACCATGCCCTGGGCTTCCAAGATGGATTCTTTGTGCAAAGGAGGGTTGGCTTGTATCTCATGTGTCTCTTGGGGAATGAGCTAATTAATGTCTCGCACAAACTGGCAAGCAGGTGGGGGGGAGGAAGAAGTAAACTGCACACAGTTGGAGCTTGGAGCTGAGGCTGGTTTCTGGCCAAGGAACTCTCAAGTGTAGGACGTGTGCTATAGTAACGTGGCAGGACTTTTCGCTGACACCATGAGGGTCTTGGTGGCCCAATGAGTGGAGTTTGATAGTCATTCTTGCCACAGATCATGAATATGAATGAAAGATAAAGTGAACTGATGGTGAAACTGCTCTGAAACATCACTTTGCCAGAAATCACCTGAAAGGTAAAGTCTAGGAAGATGAGAAACTATCTTTGATCTCTGTCTAGATGTCAGTCAAAATGAGTGTAAGCCACATCTGAGCGTGTGTGTGAACTTTGTTTATTTGGTCAAGCTTTCAGTTTCTTTATTCTAGCATATGTGGTGAGCATAATCCCTGTGTTTTGGATGAGATTCACGTGGTGGGGGCTCACTCTCACATGAGCAGTGTGAAACTGTAGCAGGAGAGTTACTTCAGGCTCTGTTGTGTACAGCAATTCAGAAGCTGAGGACCAGAAAGCACAATGATTTCTGCAGAGATCTGAACATGTCATTGGGAACTTGTAAAATTGCCATTTTTTGAGTCTTAAGTACATAAGTTTAGACATTGACAAGTAATGTTTTTCTCTCCAAGCAAGAACATTGGATTGTGTACAAGTATGTCTTCTGCTCTCTCTGTGAAGGTTTAGCATCACAACAGCTCTTACCTACTTTCTTCTGTTCAGGGAGCCCACTCAGTGGGTCTGATGTGGTGGATGCTGGCTCGGGAGGTCCTGCGCATGCGTGGCACCATCTCCCGTGAGCACCCTTGGGAAGTCATGCCTGACTTGTACTTCTACAGGGATCCTGAGGAGGTAGGAGCCTCATGGCAGTCTCTCCGAGATGTTTTGCTTGTGCTCCTATCCTGTGGTCCCGTGTGTCTGCTGTTAAAGACAGGTTTTGGCAATATAATGATTTCACTTCACACTTCATTGTGGTGGTTGGTTAATTATATTGCCAGCTGGTGCCTGTTGTTTGATGTGTGATAGTAAGGGTTGTGCTCCTGGGAGACTCAGGCTGGGCTTTTCTGTTGCAGATTGAAAAGGAGGAACAGGCAGCTGCAGAGAAAGCAGTCACAAAGGAGGAATTCCAGACCGAATGGACAGCCCCAGCACCTGAATTCACTGCTCCTCCTCAGCCTGAGGTTGCAGATTGGTCTGAGGGAGTGCAGGTCCCATCTGTACCCATCCAGCAGTTCCCCACAGGTCAGTTTGGTGAGCTGTCTGGAAAGGGCTGGGGTGTATTGTGGGTGGAAGGAGCTGGGGAGCACTAAGAGTTGTTGTCTTTGTGGTTGCAGAGGACTGGAGCGCCCAGCCTGCCACTGAGGATTGGTCAGCAGCTCCCACGGCCCAGGCTACTGAGTGGGTTGGCACTGCCACAGAATGGTCTTAACTTCAGCCCTGCTGTACTATGAAAGAAATAAAGTACTAATGGTTTAGTACACGTTGTTCTGGTATTGCTTTTTGTAACTTGTTGGCTGGTGACGTGTGGGTGATGTCCTCAATGGGGCACAGTCCTCAGCCGAAGGTGGGGTGTGTGTTACACCCTGCTCAGTGGAACTGGGGGCTGTGGGCTCTCTGCCTGCCTGCAGCAGCTCTGTGGGCTGCCCCTCCTGTCTGTGTCAGTGTTCAGCACTGGTTTCACATTTCTGCCTTCCTTGGCTCTGCCCTGATGAGGGAGACAGCAGTGTCCTTTGCTCTCCAGAGAGGAGGTGGTGAGGTGGGGAAGAGCAGTCTGCTTTTGGTTGGGGTTTTTTTTGTCAGCCTTGCTGAGTACACCCAGATGGGGTGTTTTTGTCACTCTGCCTAGGGTTTCACAAGTTTGCAGGGCTGGGAAGTTTCTGGTGACCAGGTATGGGAGATGGCCTGACTGCCCAGCGTGGAGAACAGAGCCCTTGAGTGGGAGCTGCTCCTCTGATGGAATCCCAGCTTGTGCATTGGTATTGCCAGTTCCTTCCTCAAAAATACTGCAGAACTCTTCAGGAAACATCCTTCATATTAATTAATTTGCTTTAACTCTTTTGAGGGATTATATTGCTGTGATTATTAGTAATAATGGGAGGTAGACGCTTCAAGAGAAAATGGGATTTTGTTGAAGATTGTTCAGATTGGATCCTTTTTTCCATGTTGCTGAAGTCGCAGATTCTACTTTCTGTACCTTAAGCATTGCCAATCAATCTGTAAAGAATATTTTCTCTTGGCACACATGGTCTTTTAATTTTGCTGTAATAGTGAATTTTAGCTGTAAAGAAATCTGAAGCAAGTTATGTAAGTTATTGCAAAATATCTGTCCAAAGGAGGCTGATCTTTCTTCCTCTTGTTTTTACAAGACAAGGTGACTAAAGATTCTGTTAATGAACAGCTTTTAGCCAAGAGGCATGTTAGCACTTCACCATTTGTTCCTGAAAGAGCCCTCCCCGTTCTGTCTGTTGGTGCACTGTGTTCCTCAGATATGTGCTTGTGGCACATCCTACAGTACTGTCCAGCACCCAGCAGAGGGAGGCTCCTTCCTGCCACCTGAAGTCTGTTACTTTTGTGTCAGGATGGGCTGAGAAGCTTGGTCATTTTAGGACTATGGGTGGGTATTGTGGCTGGGGTGGGAACAGCCACATGTTGATTGACACCCTAGATCTGACATTGCTCCAAAAAATTTGTTGGCCTGAACTTTGTTTTCACTCTGCCACATCAAAAATTTCCAAACTCTGAGCTTAGTCTTACCCCAAAATGCATTGAATCTCTGCTATTACTGTGTCACCATTGTCCCTTTGCTTCATCTGTTGTGTAACTTTTTTATGCAAGTATGTTCCAGTCATCAGACAGCTCCTGTGTGGGTGATGGTGCCGTTTGAAATCAATCAGTTCTGAGTACTTGCTACTGAAATACTTCTGGTATGTTACTGGAATGTGGTTGTTTTCATTTGAGTGTTTCCTAAAGTATCACTTTGACTTTTGTGACTGTCACTCTTGTAACCGAGCACTGCCCGTGACAGGTGTATCTGCACAGCTGGATCAGGAGACAGATCTGTGCATGTGGATTCAGAATCACCTCTTTGGGTTAACGGGGATAGAGTGGGAGAGCTCATTTGCCTGCAGCACTGCAGAGGGGATGAATTTCAGCCTTTCAGAAAAAGCGGCAGCCTTGGCTGTGACAGCAGAGGACGCATTGCAGGAAGGCTGTGATCCTCAGGTCGTGGCACAGGAGTGGAGACAGCAGCACAGACATAGCAGAAAATCATGCATCTGCCAGAGCTTCACATGTCAAATGCCTGGCAGATGTAATCTGCTGAGGCAGTGTAGAGGAATAGGAAGAGGAGGGAGAAACTAATCCTAGAGACACTGGCTTGTTTATTGCATTCTTTTTCTGCTAAGTGCAGTGTGGAATAAGGAAGCAGAGACCTTGTAGCTTGTTCTGGATTGATCTGATTTGACCCAAAATGGCTTATGTGGAGGTCTCCATATAGTGACAATTTCCATTGAGGGTCATGGTAGTGTTTCCCTTATCTGTGACCTCTATGTGTTTCATTTGGGTTGATGGAATTGGGTTGAATGGGACTAGGTGGGCTTCTTGGGATAGCCTTCTTCCACAGTTGGTCTCAACAGGAGCTGGCTGGTGTTGCTGGGAAACACAGAACCCCTTTGGAGAAATTAGCTTTTGAAGATGCAGTGTGATCCATGAATCTCTTATAGGCACATGCTTTTTAATTCCCTCCTTAATTTATGTGCCACTATTCACAGATGTTCCTTTTCCCCTCCAGTCATTTCTTTGCCCAAATAATCATGATATTTTTAGTATCCATATATTGCAAGATTACACCAAGGCTTTTCTTTTGCAGGAAGCAAAGGGGTTTATGCACAGTTGAAGAGATTCATCTCTTTACTTTAATCCAGGCTGCAAAAATGTTCCACTCTTTGCATCTGTAGTCTGTTTTGCTTTGTGGAACTGAAAATGCCTATAGGATGGATGTTTGATGCTGTCTTCTGGAAGTATGGTATATCCACATTGTGAGCCCATTTACTAAAATCAGTATACCATGTAAATAACCATGCAAAGGAAACTGAGGTGCGTGTGATTGATGAATTCACCTCACTGCTCCTCATAGGAGGCTTCTTCCCCAAGCAGGACTATGAGCAGCATCTTGTAATACATTTTTTTTCTTCCTTGGATTAATTGCGTCTCGATGCAGATAGACTCCACATGAAGTAAAGCACATGGTAAATCTGCAATTGTCATGAATGCAGCATTCTCCAAATATGTATCTTGAACTTTTTTAGGCCAGATAAGGCCTGACATCCTGAATGCAAGTGTCCTGGCAGAGTAAATTGAAGAGATTCCAGATTTACCTCATTGCTGTAGGACCCAGGTGTTGCTGGAGCATCCCCCCACAACCTGCAGCTTCCAAAGAGACATGGGCCAGCATTTCAGGCAAAGGTTCTCTGCTCTAGCCAATGTGTGGCACCACTGGCTCCCAGCCCTTGCAGCCTCGAGCTTGTGAAAACAACGAAACCTCTTGGTGTGAACTTCGTCTGCACTGAGTCTGTATGGCAGGTGAAGTTAAGAGTTGTATGTTGCACTGAGAATGAAAAACATCATTGATTATCAGCCGTGCAAACAGGCAGACTGTGATAGGTACAATCTCGCTATATTACAACACTGACTTTCTGAATTTCTTGCTTCGTTAGGCCTTGATTTCTGAACCTGTTTATATTTTCTCTCTTAATACTTGTGCTTTTAGGAATACTTGCTGCCATTTTCCTGCTGTCCAGCTTTGAAAGCATGTAATTTTTATTTATACACTCAGTCACCAATGAACAAAACTACATACTGAAGATACCTTTTTGATTCTATCTCTATAGCTGAAAGAATGTGTCTTTTTTGCGATGCTGCTTAAACCTTCACTTTATAAGGTTTATTAACAGACTGAGTTTAACTAATGTGTCTTCTCATGAAACAGAATCCTAAATATTTGTGTCAGTTTTTGTTTCACTGGCTACAAGATTGCCTTTACTATACTGTTCAAGCATGAATAAAGTTAATTCTGAAGGGACACATGATACATCCTTTGAAATTATAGTTCCCTAACCATGCTCCGAATACCAGAGTTGGTAGAAACCCTTGTTCTTCATGCTAAATGCTATTATACCACATGCAGAAGGGTTCCTTGGGTTGAGTCACGCAGCTCACTTGGCTGGTGACCTTTAGGCAGGACAAGGGGTACCGCAGCACATCTTTCAGGGACAGTTTGTGTCCACTACCCTTAGGGGCTGGGTTTTAGCAGCCCCAAAGTGGGGAGCAGGGCCTATTGTATGGACAAGAGTTGGATGCTGAGGACTGAAACAACGTTTTGGGTGCTCAGAGGGCTGATACACCCTCCCACCATGTATGTGGGGCAGGGACCGATGTGCGGTTTTGCAAAGCAGGGAGCTCGGCGTGACAAGTGCGGCACATTGGGCAACTCCGAGCTGCTGTGCCACCAGGGCAGTCGTGCCGAAGACTGGGGCAAGCTTTTGCCGAACAAATCGTTCCTGTGCCGCGTCGCTCCCGCCTGATGGGTGGGTTGCACAGCTGCAAAACAGGAGCGTGGGGATCACTCGCCAGTCTCCAGTAGATGGGGCTCTTATTCCTGCTTTGGCCGCGTTTCGGCCGCCGCTGGCGGTGTGGCAGGAGAGCTGGACGGAGCGGGCACCCGCGGGATGCTGATTCCTTCCAGCACAATGGTGCCGTGTCACAGAGACCATAAGACACCCAAAAAAACCCTCCAAACAACCAAAACCCTACTGTTTTCATATAGGTGTCTGAGTGTTAAAATTGTTGCCTTCACGCTCAGCTGCAGACCTTGATCTTGCATTTTATTTCCCTAGGGGACCACGTGCAGGATGCTGCTGGCTGTGAGTGTTCCTAGCTGAAGAAAACTCTGCTGGAAAGTTTCTAATTAATCTTCGCTATTTGGCTTATTGCTTCCAGCAATTTCTAGAGTGACTAGTCTTCTCCAAAGCTCCCAGGTATACAATTCACTGCACCTGTTGGCTTTGTTTATATATGAAAAAATGAAGCAGCACATGCGGAGAGGGAGGGAATCAGGTGTGTGCCATTTCTCCTCACTTGTTCTTTTGCTGTTAGACTCTAATTTGAGAGGAAAGATTCAAAGAAAAAGGCACCACCACTTCCCTCTCTGCAGCACAGTTTCTGAAGGCTCCTTTAAGCTACAGGTCTGCTCCCAGCTGGGTTTTACAAGCCCCAGGTACCACGGGTTGAAGTGTCTCCTATCCTTTTCTCACAAGGACTGGTATGGGATAGGAGTGAGTGTGCTGTTGGCTTTTCTTCTCAGTTTTGTAAGGTAAACTCATTTTGTTGGTGTGCTCTAAGTAGCTCTCTCAGAAGGGCTGAGAAGTCTATCAACTACTTTTCCTGATTTCATTGGTTCAACCCTTTGAAAAGTTTTGTGATAGATTTTAAGTCTTTTTTTTTTCTTTTTTTTCCCCTAAGGATGTCTTGGATTTCTCCTTGACTTCTATGCTGCCCCTGCTCCTTGTTTTAAATTTTTTTTTTTCTGTGAAAGTGCCATGTTTGTGTTTATTGTTTCAAAATGAGTACTGGGATTTCTCAAACTGTACCTTGAATATAGAAGCAGGAAGTCAAAAAAAAGTGTCAAATCATCATAAAAATGTCAAATCTGAGGTTTGTGATTTAAAATATGCCAAGTTATCAACTCTGTGTGGTGCCTCAGAAGGATGAATGCTCTGTCAAGCCATTCTTTTGTGGTTTGTGCTGTCTCTGCTCACCTGGGATCTGAAGCATGGAGCTTGCTCTGTTAGGTAAGTGTCAAGCTTCTGCACTTCCTTAAATTTTATTTTAAATTGTCTACTATTACAAGAATAGTGTATTGACCTTCCCTTCTAGTGCCCATTTGGTAGGCAATGCTCTTCTGCTGTTACAAAAATTGCAACACAAAACGTGGAGGGGAGCAGTGAGTGCGTCCAGTGGATCAGTGTAAGGCAGAGGGCAGCAGTGTGGGCAGGAGGGAGCACTGTGGGCTGTGGAGTTCCCAGAACTGCCCAGAGGGTCCTTTCTCACCTGGCCAG
>NW_026623542.1:0-17453 GCF_030028575.1 Malurus melanocephalus
TTTGACAGGGAGCTTTTTATGGGGTGCATTTTACAGGGGTGCATTTGACAGGGAGCTTTTTATGGGGTGCATTTTACGGGGTGCATTTGACAGGGTGAACTTTACGAGGTACAGTTTACAGGGTGCTTTTTACAGGGTGTATTTTGTGGGGTGCATTTGACAGGGGGCATTCTATGGGGTGCATGTTACAGGGGTGTATTTTACAGGGTGAATTTTATGGGGTGCATTTTACAGGGTGCATGTTATGGGATGAATTTTACAGGGTGCAATTTATGGGGTACATTTTACAGGGGTGATTTAAGAGTGCATTTTATGGGATACATTTGACAGGGTGCTTTTTATGGGGTATGTTTTACGGGGTGCATTTTACAGGGGTGCATTTTTGGGGGTGCATCCAGCGATGAGAAGAGGCTGAGCATAGCAAGATTCTATAGAACAGCAATCAAATATRCTCCAACACATTCTCTTTGCTTTACTACTCTGGAAGGACTGAGGTTTCCTTGCTACTTGGTTATTTTCCCATTCTTGTAATCCCCTCAGAAGCCCTTTTCTGGACACATTTATAGGTTTTGCTTTGAAAACAGCTGATCTGGAGTCACCACACTGTTTGATATGAGATCCAGGTAGTTATATTTAGCGTGGCAAGGTTCTGTAGAACAGCAATCAAATATACTCCAATATATTCTCAGTCTTTGCTTTGCTGGACTAGAAGGAGCGAGGTTTCCTTGCCTCTTGACATGAAGATTATTTCCCCATTCTTGTAATCTCCTTAGAAACCCTTTTCTGGGCATACTTTCAGGTTTTGCTTTGAAAACAGCTGATCAGGAGTCACCATGTGATTTCATATGAGATCCAGGCAATCCTCTGAGTTGACTGAAAGTGTCTGATATTCCCAGAAATCAATCAGACCCTTTTTACAGTTGGTAAATAACCAACAGGCACCTCTTCATCATTCTGTCTACCAGCTTTTTACCTCCATTTCTTCAGTCTGATGAACCTCCAGTGTAAAGCAGAAATCCTCATTTGTATGTCTTGTCATTATGTACTTTTTGCTTTTAAATTTCATCCCATTCAGTTTTCTAGCTCACAAGGTCATCTCATTCTCTCTGTGTGATGATCTCGTCCTCTTCTGTGCTCATMATTGTGTCATCATTGCATTTCACAACCCAGGCCCTGGATCAAGGTTGCTAATGAATGCATTAAGGGGGATCCATCTCAAGACTGGTTCCTGAGAAATGCTATAAGTAACCCTTTTCCATCTTGAGAACTTCTTTTTGTCACTACAGGCTCTTGTAGAGCCTCCCATAGACAGTTTTCTATCCATATTATGATATATTCTTACATTGCTCCTCGTTGTCTGCCTTTTAAATAAAGATTTCTTAGAGAACACTGCCAGGTGSTTAATTCAAACACAGATGTATTAGTTGCACTGTACTGCCCTTGTCTAAGTAATCATCTGTCTCACTAAGAAACTCATCATGTCCCTCAGGTGGTCTATTGCTAATGAGAATATATTTCTTTTTCTGCTTCTAAGCCTACCTCCTGCCCTCGATTACTGCCTCTTCCARAGTCTGCCATAGTCAGTGTCAAAATCACAGGAATGTGTGTTTATTACTTCTCCTTCCTTGGAATCCTTCTATATTTAGTATTCCCCAGTGTTATTTTTGCTTTAGCAAAATTAGGGATGCCCAAAGAACAAAGTTTTCTTGTAAAGGTTTATTGAACTAACTGCATTGGGAAAAAGTTCAGTTCCCATGAGTTTATAAATTCCATTTAAAAGCTTGCCACTGAATTTCTGTATTTATCTTCTGGCTCTTTCAGTACRCTGTAAATATTGCTGTCCTTGTGGCATTATCCTTTGTGAGAAAATGGAACCTTTGTCCAGATTTGGGGGTACACCGTTAACTTTCAAGATTGAATCAATATGAGAATAAGAGTCTGGCTATTTCTTCTCCTTATTTTAATCCTTCTCTTCTGCTTGGCTGAAATGAGCCTTTCACTGCTCAGTCTGTTTGCCTTTGAAAGATTGAGCTGAGGTGCTATTTTTACCTTGTGGCTAATTTAGAACACAGGGCTTACTTTGTTAATCAATCTCTGTTCTTCCAGCCTTGTAAGCTTTTTGCTTACTCCTGATATCTTCTTTGAAGTGCTTCCTATCTTTGCTTTTTTTTAGAAAAAAAATTTCCTCCCAAATAATTTCAACCTTTTGTTAAAGTTCCATCTCTGTATTCTTGAGCTCAGTGCAGGTCTATCAGTTGAGATAACTTTGTTACGCACTCTTGAGTTGGCTCTGTTGAATCCTAGACCTTCCTTGTAGGCTTATTTTTATATTACTTGTTATATATCAACCTGTCAAAAGATGAGTTGGTCCCAATCAGTTGATTAATTTCTTAATTTAGCCAGCTTTTCTGTCTGGTCATTGCTGCTCTTAAATTCTTTGTCCCAATGTAGTCCCCAGTGAGGCTCAGCTCTGACTGGAGGTAAAGAACAAAACATGAAGACTTCACATGATGGGTTAAAAAATTGCAAACTGCCATTAAAAAACTCACGATAGAAAAAGAGGATAATTTTCAGTCTATTCCTGTCYTTTGATTTACTCTCAGTCAATAGGATTTGATGGCAGGATTACTCCAGGCTCCATGTACATTATGCAGCTTTCTATTTTCTACTCTGTTTTTGGAGATTGATGACTGTCTGATGCTATAACTTTTAATAAGGCATTTTATTTGATTTAGAACTGTCTTCATTTTAGTTTTGGATTTATAACTGTAGTTAATCAAATTTTATTGCACCTTAATTAACTTTAAAATAATTTTTAGTAATCAGCTTACAAATTTCTGGATTTTGGACATGCAGAAGAACCTCTCTGGTTGAACCATCTTTTTTTAAAGGGAAACATTTTATGTACAGTGGCCATGCTTTTTAGTGCTGAAACACATCATAAAAATGAGATAAGTGAGGAGAAATGATATACAAACCTATTTGATGGGCTGCTAAAGCAGAAAAAAATGATGATGGGATCTTTCTGTGTGATTATTGTATCCACAGTCAGTCAAATTAATTGACTCGTTACGATTCTGTCCCTTTTGTGGAAGGCCATGGCTAGCCAGGCTCTAACAACTCATTCTTTTTGGTTTCATGTTGTAAAGCATGCCACACCCCAACCACATGACTTGGAAATTAGTTGTAAATTCCTGTCACACTAGTATGGCAAAAAAAAAAAAAAAAAGAGACCTGTTGGTTCTTATTAACCTTTAAAATTAATTGCCTGCCTAAGAGAGCTCTTTCCCAGAACCAGGACTGCTCTTTTCCTCGTGGGCAGACACTGCATGCTGGTGTCCCAATGAGCTGTTTCATCCAAGATACCTTCTGCCTATATTTTCTGAAGTTTTCCTCATGAATTCTGATTTTCCTGACTTRTGGAGCCTGTGTGCAAAGGTTTTTGTGTGTAAGTTTGCCACAGCTGTTCTGCCTAAGTTGTGTTTTGAAGAATGGGTTAGTGACCAGCTCTACATCTCAAAGCATATTCCAAAATGAAATACAGAATGAAGTAAGAGTTCCAGAGAAACACCTGATCATAGAAATTGCCCAAGTGCCTTGCATTKGGCCTGCTCAAGGCAATTCAAACAGCCACATTTGAGACATTAGATTTCAAGAATATCCTGGTTTTTGAAGCAATACTCTCAGCTGTGGATTGGACTAGAAGGAGATGAATRCAGGGGCAGGATTACCTGTGCAGACAGGCTCAGGTTGGAGGGAAGAAAGGGRTGTTTCAAAATTCATAAAATATGATCTCTAAGAGAAATTACTGTCAGATTTAGTAAAAGCCCACTGGTGTTGCAWGCAATGTAATGTGCAGATTGGAGGSACCAGAGAGACCARAATRTTGGGTGAGTCTGTGGGCTCAAAGAAAAAACTGCTCTTGAGAGAGAAATAATAACTCAAAGGTCACCTGAATGCTGTGTGCTTCTCAAAGGCTGTAATTCGGTGTCATGAGAAGGCCAGCCTCCTCTTCTAGTAGTGGTGGTTGTAAATTTTATTTTTAGAAATTGAACTACTTTTGTTTACTTATATAAAACCTGTTGTGACTCCACGTATTTGCATAGGAATGAGCATCTCTGGAAAAAGGGATCAGAAAATTTATCCCAGGTTACTGCATTTAAAGTGGTTCTGCAGAAGCAGTAGCCAGTGTTTCAGTTGTTTGTAGAGTAATTACCAAGTATTAACAAGTAATTAACAAGAGATTGATGACTTTTTATTTTCAGTAAACAGATCACATGACAAAAATACAGTTTTGACTTGCTGGAAAATATTCATTAATTTAGAACAAGTTAAGAAAACAGAGCTGAGTTATTATGAATAAAATACTTTCTGAAGAGTGTCACATTTCTGAAATAATACCTTTCAGCCTTGCAAGGGAACAAGTGCCACACATCTGCTTTCTTAATTTGTTCTCATTTAATGAATACTTTCCAGTAAGTCAAAACTGTATTTTTGTGACATGATCTGTTCAGTGAAAATAAAAACAAGTCTCTGCTAACTACCTCCCAAAAACCCAATAAATGATTTCTAGTACTGGACATATTTGCTCTTTTTTTTTCTTTTTTTTTGGATTTGTGAGCAGGTTAGGTTCAGTGAACTCCATGTTCCTGAAAAGCTGCCTGTTCTGCATTCCCCATCTCTGCTTTTCTCGTACCAGATTTGTCTGCTTTCATTCCTTGGGGAGAAACTCCCAAATTGAATCCGTAGACTTTGGAAAGCCCTCTGAAATATTCAGGAGTCTGAAAATGATTGACAATCTCACTGTTCCTAACTCTACAAACTGGGGATATCAGCTTGGTAGGGAATAAAAACTTTTTTGTTGTTGTGTCTGTATTTAGCCTCTGCGAGTATATTTTATCTTCTTCTTTTCTTCTTTTCATGGGTACTTTTGGCATAGCTAACAGGCAGGAAGAAATTAGAGCAATGTGATTTTTTTTTCACACTTTCTTGCCATGTGCTACTGTAGACTGTGACCCTTACAAGCACTGAAGAAATGGAAAACGTATGGCAATACACAGGTGGAGAAATAAAGGATATTGCTGCCACATGAGCACTGAAAAAATGGATTTGGTTCAAATCCATTCTAAACACAAATGTCTGTCAGCTTAAGAATTTGAGAAATTCCCCCCACCTGTCTTTGCCTCTGAGAAAAAGCAATGATGGCAGCAAGTGAGCGTGAAGGGCTGGACAATGCTGAATTTTCCAATCCTTTCTCTGTAAATGAGCATTTTTTTCTTTCAGAGGCTTGTGATGAAAACGGCACTAAGCACTGAGGCACATGGGCTTTACCAAAGGGCTGCTCACTGCKTGTTTCCTGGTTTAAAACATAATTTAAACTGTGTTTAAAACTGCATAATTTCCTGGTGTAAAACCCATTTATGGATGTGCTTCAGGAGATGTCACAGCCTCTGAGAGATTATTTCTTTGAGTTCTAGGGAGGGACAGGGACAGATGATGGTCCTGAGTGCTGTCCAGGCTGTTTTCAGGCATCACTGCAGAGTGATTTCTGAAGCAACTCTTGGATTCTGGGTGGAGGTTGCCTTTTCTCCTTCTCAAGAAAGAGCTGGCCTAATTTTCTCCTCCATTGTGTGAGACACCACATTGGGTTGGGCTGTTCCTGGTGGTTTCCAGAAGAATTTGGTGTTTTGCTATCATGACCCCTGTGCTCTTCAGTGCTGGGAGAATGAGGATGTGCCTGCTGAGGTCAGGAAGGGGAAGGGRCAGATGTGGCCGTGTTCCCCCTGTCCTCTTGGCTGGACAGGCACCACAGCCCAGCTGGGATTCACCAGTGCTGCCTTCAGGGCTCTCTGTTAAATCCACAAATCTGGGAGGGCTCTGCTTGTGTGAATTCACATTCCTGCAATGGCACTCAGTGCCAGCTCTTCATTTATTGTGGGAGTGGGGCTGGTGACTCCTGGGGCTTTGTGATTACTCCCTGTCCTGTGTCCCTTTGGTTTTCATTGTGTCTTTACTTTTTTTGGGGCTCATGGCAGTGAACCCAATACCCCTTGAATTGTGCAGCTTTTCTCTGATGATGCCTGATGATTTTTGCCTTTTCTCTTTCTATACCCTTTTAGACGTTTTCTGTACCCTTTATGTACTCCTTGTACCCTCAGCCAACATGATTGTAAATTTTGATATTCCAGCTCAGTTTTGGGGTTCTGTTGGGCACAAAGACCAAACATCCCCAGTAGGGTGAGCCCTGGGCTGTCTCAAAACTYGAGGGTCCAACCTTGGCTGAAACCTTCTCTCTGGAACACATTGTGTGAATGGGCTCTGGCCTCATCTGGGGTGGGGGTTCTTCAGAATAAAGGAACTTTACTGCATTTATTAMGTTTCTTTCTGGGGGATTCTAGACAGACTGATTTGCAACATCTATGAAAATTGTATATAAGAAATGTGTCTTCTGTGGTTYGTGGTAAACTCAGAATTGAATTTTTTCAAGCCACAATATCTATTTTTTCATATTGTACATCAGCTTGCATCAATAGCTGTTGTCAAACTGTCAATTCTGTTGTGCCCTCAAGATGTCTGGGCCTTTTGGGTGGGTTGTAAGACATCAGCTCTCAGTATTTATTTACACAGACATCGGATRAAATGGCAGATTAAAGCAACACTGATGAATTGCAGTACTGCAGAAATGAAAACTGATGAGATCTGTRCTCAAAAATATGAAGAGTTTTCCCATCAGGGAAAACAGCAGAACTCCTCCACCCCCCCAAAACATAAAAAAAAAATAGCAGCAGCCATTGAGGGATTCTGTGAGAAGAGGAAAARAAGTATTTTTTCAAGGTAGTAATAAGCTGCTTATACCTAAGGGATATTTGGTAAGAAACATCATTCACTTTGGTCACCTCCAAACAAGCTGGTATTTGAATTGTTATTTAAATATTTTGTTACTGTATCAACAACACAKTTAATCAGATGTTTTAACATCTATTATAACCCACTAATTTTCTGACACGGAGCCAAGTACAGATTTTAGTGCATGGATAACCATTCCCTGGATTTGCTCTTGGTGTTTACCAGCCAAGTTTCCAGAACTGCCTGTGACTGAATCAGGTTTTGAATTTTTATCTGCCCTGTGTTAGTGCCTGTTTTTTGTTACTGATTCCTGAATAAACTGCAGGATGGAATGTGTTAAAGGATGCCTTTGTTTAAGATGAACACAGCAAGCTCAGGGAACACAGCCCCTCCTGGATCTGCATGGGAGAATGGGAATTGTTTTAATTTATTTTGAATTTTTATATGTGGCTACATGTGTGAATACCAGTTTTTTAAAGAGCGTGGATGTCAAATATTGGGGTTTTTATCAGCTGAAAATTTGGTGTGCAGACGTTCTAGTGCACCTCATGAGCTGGATCTTGACCTTGAGCCAAGGAAAATATCCTACACTCATCATCCATGGTGATGTGTCCTCTTTGGGTTTGAATTAATAGCACATTTTTAGGGGATTTATCAGATTATGAGGATCTAGTACCTATTGGAAAACAGCCAGAAGATTTATATAACCTAGACACACTGCAAAATTGTGTGCTGTGTAATTGTAATCTGTAAGAAATTCACATCTGTCTTCTTTTGTTTAGGAAGTCTTTATGGCCCTATGTAGACCTAAAARTAACTCCATGGCAGTGATTTCACTATTCCTGAATAGTTTTCTTCATGCTTACTCTAGAACTGTTTTAACACTTCTGGGATACTTTCCAAGGTCAAAGCAGCGTAAGATTTTACSCTTCCAAAATCTTTGTGATGATTCAGAATCCAGAGCATGTGACATGCTGGGTTAGAAAATGTAAAATTAATAAATAGAAAGCTGTTCAGAAAGACTCTAAAAATGATGAACAGCTCATAGGAGCTGATTTATGAGGCAGGGACAGAAGTCAGATAAGTGGAGGTTGGACTTGAATGTGTCTTCAAATCTGTGCATGAGCAGTCAGAGAGGAGCTTTTTGTGTGTTCTGGGTTGTGGACTAGAAAAAAGAGCTGTTCTAAGGCTGCCAGGATAATGAGAAGATAGAACCAAGGAGCAAAGTTAAGATTTGTGAAAAACTGGAAGATAAATAGAAACTGATTGTTAAAGAGAAAATTTTATATATATATATATATATATATATATATATATATATTTTTCAGCTTTGTTAGACTGATTATTGTGTCAATAGATTTATTTCACTCCTTTGTTGTTTGGGTTCATGAAAGCACTACTGGAGGGTGAGAAGCTGTTCCTTATTGGAAGAAGGTGGATGACTTTTTCAAAAAGTCTTTTTAAATCTTGAATATCAATGCTTTGTGAGAAATCAGCATGTGCTCTGTGTACGAGAGCGTTATTGTGCATTACTAATTTTTCCTTCTCCCCAGAAMTAGGAATTCAGTCTAGATCCAACAGTCACTCCTTTCCTTTGATTTCACAGAATGTCAAGTGAATTGGCTCAAAAAGGCTGGCAGTTGKGTTAAATGATGGGTTTATTCTTCGATAGGGTTTCAGTACCTCACTCACCTTAATGAAAAACAATGCCTAACTAATTAAAATTGYACCTTTCAGCTGTTAAAGTGGCATTTACTGGCACCATTCTTAACGACTTAAGTGGAGTGGAAGCTTGAAAAATCTTGATTTTGCCTTACCATCCTAAATGGGTCTCATGTTCATTCCTTAGTATATAACGAACAGTTGTGTTCAAATTGCTTACTTTACTTTTTTTTGCATGCTAAAGGAAATAAAATTTTTATTGTACAGTAAGTAAATTAAGTGGGCTGACCTTGGCTACCTGCCAGGTGWCTGCCAAACTGCTTTATCACTCCCTTTCTCARCAAGACAGGAGAGAAAATRCAACAAAAGGCTCATGGGTCAAGGTAAGGACAGGGAGACACCMCCCAGCAATTACCATCGTAGGCAAAACAGACTCTACTTSAGGAAATAAATTTAATTTATTGCYAGKYAAATCAGAAWAGGATAATAARAAATAAGAGCACATTTAAATCCCCCCTGCTGTCTTCTTGCCAGTTTGAGCTTCACTCCTGATTCTTCTCCCTCCTTCCCCCCGGCAGCACAGGAGGGTGTGGGATGGGRGTTATGGTCAGTTCAAAATGCCTTTTTTCTGCTATTTTTTCCTCCTCACACTCCTGCCCTGCTCCTTCCAGAGGAGAAAGTCCTTGATGAGCTGTTACAGTGTGAGTCCTTTCTCACTCCTCTCTCCCAGCTGCTCTTGTACAGGTTTTTTTACCCTTTCTGAAATGATTTTCACCAAGGTGCTGCCAGTGTTGCTGATGGGCTCAGCTTTGGTCAGTGATGGCTCT
The DNA here is from genome assembly GCF_030028575.1 of Malurus melanocephalus. Taxonomy (NCBI): domain Eukaryota; kingdom Metazoa; phylum Chordata; class Aves; order Passeriformes; family Maluridae; genus Malurus; species Malurus melanocephalus. The sequence goes on from NW_026623542.1 coordinate 9,336, forward strand.
GTCTCAGAGCTGAATTCTTGCCACAGAATCCACCCCTGTGGACCTCTTTGCTGCTAAAACCTGGCCATGCAAACCCAATGCAGTAAAATACAAGTTTCCTTTGTGTAGAAAGTCATGTGGTGCACGTGGAGATGGCATAAATTCTGAAATGCTCTTTCTACACTTCCTCAGCAGAAGGAGCTGTTCTAACTGGGGTTTTGAAAAGGACAGCCACCTTTGGGTTGTGATACAAGGGTTTTGACTGTTATGGACATGTAGTGTTTAGTGGTTTTCCCCTTTCGGTTTTATGCATGTGATGATGACATAAATTCTGAAATCACCTTTCCACACTTCTTCAGCAGAAGGAGCTGTCCGCATTGGGGTTTTCAAAAGGACAGCCACCTTTGGTTGTGATACAAGGGTTTTGACTGTTGTGGACATTTAGTGTTTGATGTTTTTCCTCTTTTGGTTTTACAGTCATCTCAGGCTCGTGTCACAGCCCATCAGCAGGAGCTTTAACCCATCCACATTGTTCCCTAACTGATTTCATGTATGTGTATGCCAACATCTAAGCCCTCTTTAGCTCACTTTCCTCTCTTCTTTCCCCAAACTTTAAGGAAATGCCCTTTTTTTTCTGTTAACATCGTTACTCTGAATCTATTTGAGGCGTTCCCTCTGCTTCCCCTCAAAGGGCAGACTTTGTAAGGAAGGAAATCGAGGCAGTGGCTTCTCCCTTCCCTTCTGTTCACAGCAATCCTGGAAGTGCTGTCACTGTCACTGCCTTCCTGGAGGCTGTGTTCTGCTGCTGATGTGCAGGAAAGCAAAGGAAGTGCATGAGACATGAACAGAGCACAGATTAGTGGAGCAGAGTGCCTGAATTTACTGAAGTAAGAAGTGGGAATTTTTTTTTTTTTGAAGGCATTTTTGTCTGGGGTTCAAGCTTCAGGTACTAATCTGCAGCAGCCAGGTGTGTTGGAGCCCAAGTCCCAGMAGTGCTGCTGGCTCTCTTCTGTGCTTGGCAGCTCCAAATTAATGTATTTTATTCTGGTATGGGCATGTTGATTTGCATGGACAAGAGATTTGTATTCTCAGAACCTTTTTCAGGTACAAAAACGAGAACTTTGGGGCAGGAAAGATCTCAGAAACATTTCAAAGTAGGGTTTTTATTATATAATCTCACGAGTTCTGTGCAGAGTAGGTTTACTTTGGCAATTGTCACTTCATGTTTTTTGAAGTCTCTGGCAGTGGAAATGTTTTCATAGTGTCCTGTCTGGCTCTGCTCTGTGGGTGACCTCATGCTGTGTGCTACAAGGTGATGAGGTGACATTGCTGTTAATAAAAGGTGARCAGTGGCTTGAAATGTGTGTGGAGGGAGGGGAAAGCATTGGAAACCATTGGGATGAGGAGTATTTTGCATTGATTTTTATATTGACTTTCTRTCCACAGCTTGTCTCATTCTGCAGTCTTTATTTTTTTTCATCATTTATTTACAGCTAATGTGGAATAAGCAATGAAATCAGTCCAGAATTTGCCTCTTATTCCAGATGGTGAAAATTCATTAGATATCTGTAGAAATCTCCAYCTTTACACTGACAGTGGAAGCTCACATCATTTTTATAATGGTTCTCTGCAGAGACAGARTACATGAAGCTTTCATCAACAGCAACCTGAGAGTTACTGTTTTGCCATGAAATAAAGTTTAATCTAGCTTAAAAATCGCAGTCAAATGCAGCATTTGGAATCAGTAATGCTCATTCCACTCTCCTTTTCCTTCTCTTTATTCAGAGTGAGAGCTTTGTTGGTTCCCCTCCCTCCACAGGGTACAAGTGAGTGCAGCCACACACAAACTATTCACTAGGCTGGTTCAAAGCTCATTAAACTCAGAGTATCTTTCTTTTAGCTTCCGCAAGGGTGGCTTTAGTCTGCTGTGTGCCTTTGGCACTGCCCTGCTGTGCGGTGCTGTGTTTTACAGGGAATTTTGATGGTTTTGGAGGGGCTGGTGAAAGCCAGCCATGCCCATGCTGGAGTTGGTCCTTGCTGCTGATAACCTGCTCTGGAATGGATGTGRTGGTGCTGGCAGTAAAACATTGATTCTTTATCCCTTAATGCTGCCTCTGTTGCCATCCTCCCCTCCCAAAGGTGAGGTGCATGTTAAACCCCTGCTCTGGACAGCTCAGGARGTTTGTTTGCAGTGAGGATCTGGGCAGGAGGGTGTGCCCGTCCAGGATCTTCCATCAAATCACCAACGGATCCAAAAACTCCCTCACAGTCAGCTCTCATGGCTGAGAAGGGCTGGCTCTGCACTKCTCTGCTCCATCCTTTCTTGGTGCTCTGACCTCTTGTCCTGGTGGAATTTAGGGGAACCTCTGTGGATGTGTTATTCCTCAGCGCTGACACTGATAAAGGAGATGCACGTGAAATAATCATTGTAAAACTYTCTGATGATGGGCATTGCAGCAATTTAAGAGTTACTAGAAGTATTAAGGACCTGAGTGTTCCAATTCCTTCTTTCTTTAACTGCAGCTAAGCAGGTGACTGTGCTGACAAAGGGGAAGGCATTAGATTTTTTCAGATGTGATGAAGACACCACCCCAATAAAACCCCATACAGTTTTCATAAGTATTTAATCTTTCAGAGAGCTACAACATCCTTCAAACTGCCACAATAAAATGTTGCTGTGGGCACAGGGATTCCAGATCAATTACATGGGCAGCCTTCTACAATCACCAGTTCAATTAAGTAGCCAAAAGCAAAGCAATTAAAATAAAATTCATACCAAGCGTTGAGGCAGGACTTAAAGTTGCAGGTAAGGAATATTCTTATGATCAGCTGCTGGATTCCTCCCTCACCCTCCTTTMCTGAGGTTTATCTCACAAGGAATGCAGTATTGTTGCAATCTCCAAACCAACAAGGTCTCTTTTAGTAACCAGTGCTATAAATCACACCTGATTATCATATTTGCCTGGATGAGAGATGCATCTTGCACTTCTCAGTTATGTCAATTAAGATTGTGTTTGTAAGGGAAAATAYTTGTAATATCTAAAATTAGGTGGTTTTATTCCGCTGATGTTTCACTGTTTATTTTTACATTATAGATGAAATTAAATTTAAAAAGGCACAAACAATAGGACTGGATTGCATAGCAGGGATGTGGAGCACAGAAATGTGTTTAAGCATGGCTCTGAGGGATGCTTGCAAAGGAGCTGTTTCGCCATGATCCGTAATTTTCTTATCTGAATATGATATTTGTCTCTGCTCCTCCGTGGAACCTGATTAACAGGGGATAATCTGGAGCCATGAAAACAAGCCCAGTAAATCCTCTATCATGTGGAACCACCTGGTTTGAATTATGTGGCAGTGGAGAGGCACTGCTGCCAACTCAGTCTGAGTCTGCCACTTCAGTGTTTCCTCATGGATTTTTCAGCAGAGCTGGATAGGGGAACGAGATGGGATGGAAACAGATGAATAATGAATTGTTGAGAAGATGTTAAGAAAATAAAAGGAAGGCCATAAATAGAGCAGATAGGGCACAGTTGGTGTTTGGCAGCATGGGACAACATTGTTCTGTTACCTGTGTGCTGCACAAACAGTMCTTGAGTGAAAAAATTACTTGGGTGCGAAATTGTGGAGTGTTAATTTGATATGATTTTTGCTACTAACATATTATATTTTATAATAATAAAAGATATATTGCCTTTTATAATAACATGATAACGGAAATAATAATTGAATAATTGTCACATTTATTGTTATAATAATATTGGAACAATATATGCTAAAAATCATTCTAAAATTCTAGGCTAGGAGTTGTCCGGGGGCTGTAGGTTTTTTTCAGTCATGATAAAGACACCACCCCAAAAAAMCCCCATACAGTTTTCATAAGCACTTAATTTTTCAGCGAGCTACAGCATCCTTCAAAATGCCACAGTAAAATGTTGCTGTGGGCACAGGGATTCCAGATCAATTACRTGGGCAGCCTTCTCCAATTTGTCATTTGGAGATAGCATCTGTGCTGCTTTGAGAGAGTGAGCCAGTCAGAATGGCAGGACAGAGATAGAAGGAGGGAAACTGGTAAGGGTATGGGGCAAAAAATCTGGGTAAGAGTATTGGGTAAAAAAACAGGAGAGTGAAAGGAAGTGGTGGTGGTGGCACGAGACACGTGCTGGTGGAAGGAGATATTTAATGTAATTACTCTCAGTGCAATGGCATGAAGGAAGAATTGCTCGTTTTCCTACAGTAATCCATTGTTCAACCCTGGCCATTAGTGAAATCAGATAGAAGGGATTGAAAAGGTGAGGTATGAGCTGAATGAAAAGGGATGGAGTTATTTCAGTGGATTGGATTGCTTGGCTCATACAGGGGAATGGAAAATTAGAGAAAAATTAGAGCATTTCCCTCACTTCTTCCCTTCCACCCTCCCCGTGTATAARCATCCACTGTTGTCTCTCAGAATGTTTGGAAAGATTGAAAAAAAAACATAAATGAGGAGGTGAATCTGTTCCAGAAATTTTGCATTCCTTTTCCAATGGCAGTATTTATTTCATCAGCACTTACAGGGATCCAGGACTTGCTTTCCTTCATTTTTGGGAGTRCATTCATGAAGTAAAGTAGCAGCAATCTTTCTAGGGAACAGAGCTATTTTCATGAGAGTGAGGTGATTATTTTGCTTCATTTTCTAATGGGCAGTAATATATTTGTGAGCAGTAGCAGCATAACCTTTTATTTGTAGCAGGCTTATTCAATGGCAGCTCTCACAGCTGAGTGTGAAGTAGATGGAGAATGAATTCTTGTGCATTAAGAGCCTTTGAAGAAGAAAAATGTGTGAAGGAGTGGTACTAAGGGTGGGTACTACTAAGGGAGAGTAGTCCAGTTAGATTTATTATACATTATATATATTTATATATTTATATATTTTTATATATATATATTTATATATTTATATATTTATATGAAAGGCATAAAATATAAATATACACATCTTTAGAGTACATATTTATTATTATTATTATTATTATTATTATTATTATTATTATTATTATTATTATTATTATTATTATTATTATTACAGCTCTTCCCACTTCTTTCCCTGTAGTAATTTTTTGAGTTTTCCATCCTGGGTTCTAGCCAGGGCAAAGCAGTTTAAGTCCCAGGGAAGCAAATTGTGCTGCACTGGTGAGCACAGCTTATATAAGGGAATGCAGGTATTTACACATTTGGTATTTCCATATGATCTGTATTGACGTTTTTTGTACTGTATAATTTCTGTTGAACGGTCAGATGTGATTATTGTGGTGAAGTTAAGCAATATTTTCTTTATTGGGTACATGTCACTATAGCCATGCAAGCATTTATTGTGTCTGCAAGGATGAACCTTGGGTACACCAACATTTTACTGTGGAAATGTTTATTTATTCCAAAATTAACACTTGGAGAGAAGCTTTAGGAAAACTTCTCTTCTGAAGAAGATAACATGTACAAATATGATTATTTACTARCTTTGAAAAAGTGTGGGCGGTGGATGAAGGAATTTATAATGGGAAATATTGAACACAATGTCTCTTAAGAATAGAAAAGAACAGTTTTGAGCTGTTTTTAAGATAAAAACGCTATGAAAAACAAGCTGACATAGTCTTGGGACTTACAGCAACATGGGTTTATTTCTAATTTTACTTTTTTTTTATAAGAGAAGCTCTCCAAATGTATCATATTTGAATGACATTTCTTTTTCTGATCCCCAATTCCCACCCCACTTCCACAGAGCATTTCCAGGGATGGGGCAGCCACAGCTCCTATGGATGTGCTGCCCTTGTCTCACCACCCTCACACGAAGGAATTTCTTCCCAAAGTCTTATCTCAGCCCACCCTCTGKCAGTTTGAAGCCCCAGAATGAAGCAGTTTCTCAGTATTTCTCCYGGGCTACCCGTCATTGCATCTTCCTCTTTTCAGAGCACTTAATACAGTTCAACAGCCATGAGCCATCATCATCTTTCTATTTATTTTTTTCTTTCTGAAGGACACCAGGTCTTGTTCCTGGAATATAAAATTCTTTCAGTATTCCTGACTAAGTTAAAATACCTGGCGTGTCAGAGAACCTCCCTGCCATAATGTCCATGAGAGGGTGTGATGAATGCTCCTCAGAATCCACAAATCCCGTACAGCAGAGCTTCTTGGGAGTGGCTGGAGAGCAGGATAGGGGCACTGACTGGGGTGACAGCCCCAAATCCTTCTTTCCCACACTGAGAAGTTGTTTGTTTGTTCCATGGTCCCTCATGTGCCACCGAGGGGAAGAGCAAATTCAGCAGCATCTGTACAGAAAAATCCTTCCACCCACTCAGGCACACTCCTTAGCATCCTGTTCTGCTGCTGTGCATTCTAAATAGAAATACCACTGTCGTTTCAAAGAATAATTAGAAAGAAAAACATGTAAAGGCTTGAATAATCCCAGATAAAGCAATCTTTTTTAACTTTGGTTAGTTCTAAACATCACAGCAGCTGCTGCAGTAGTACAAGCAGAATTTTGACTTGTTTTTCCTAGTTGCTTTGGCATGTTTGAGCAAATGACTGAGCTGCTGCTGTTAGCCAAAACCTGTTTCCCCAAATGTTTCATTCTGCTTTCTGTGATTATTTTTAATCTGTGTTCTCTTAAGCTGCGTTATCGTATGTGAATTCTGGCTGCATATTTTTTAAAATAACTTACTTGCARCTGTCAGAGATACCTTATGAATAAGTTATCAACCATCCCTAAGAGCTGTAGCTGAAAACATTTGAAAAAAAGTAATATTTAGAAGTCTGTGAACATTTTCTATTAATGTATTTATCAAATGRATGCACTTAGGGTTAAGTAAACAGCTCTTTTCTGTTAAAAACACCACCACATTACTTATATTTTCTTTAACATTAACACATCAGTGGCAGCTTTTGAACTGATTGAAATTATCTTGTAGGAAAACTTCAATTTAAATAAACTATTTTTTATCCCAAGAGATCTCAAGATTCTTTGGGACCATCCCACCAAACAAGTGCAGCCCGATTTGCCAGTGTAATGATGGAAAGCAGAAAGGAGAGTGGAACTGCAAATTTTTGGTTTTYCTTAGAGAGAGAAGCAGAATTTAGTAGCATAATAAAAAGAAAACTTGGTTCTGAGAGAGACACTAGATAGTGTGAACAGCGAGATTTAAAGAGTGCTGCCTTTCAGGATAGGATTGTGTAGTTTTTAGGGATGATGACCGAAAATGAGCATAAATGAAATTCCCTGACTCCAAAGAGCTGGGGAATTGGTCAGATCATTGGAGATTCAGGCTGTGGAAATTAATATTTTTTAATTTTTTTTTTTGTTTTCAGAAAAAAATCAAAACCTTAAGTAAAGATGCTAAAGACTTGTGTGTTATTATAAGCAATTACAAGGATGAAGAAAGGGATTGTATTGTACCTGGGCTGCATTTTAATGTCAGAGGATTCCCTAGGGTGGATTTTAGAAAGCAGCTGCCTTCCTGGATGTATTGTTTACCACTGTAGCTGAGAAACGGGTGGCAAAATGTTGTGATCTCTTTTCAATAATAATCAATTGTTTCCTTGAGTGTGAATGGTAAAAGTATTTAAACTTAACACGGTTCAAATAAAGAGCAGGAAGGTACCTTCACTTGAATTTCTCTTTTTGTCCTCCTCAGGAATGGTCCAGTTGTTGGGGCTGGAAAGTACAACTGTTCAGGTGTGATTTGGATGTGGATGTGTGCTTTAAAACATTGCTTGTTTTAGTTGTTTAGACTGATATCTGTACAGTTTTCATGCCTGGAGGGGCAGTAAGACAGGCAGGTTTGGAATTTTGGTTTTGCTGTTGTGTACCAGGTAGGTACATCAGTGAAAACCCCAGAGGAAGAGGTGGCACCATTTTAATGATGTTCTAAAAGTCAAAGTGATAACACTTCCTGATATTGTTCTGCTGATGGGGTTTTATTGCCCCTGGGTTCCCAGGTGATGCCACAYCAGCCCTAATTTCTGAAGGCATTTGTCACTAGTTAGTTCCTTAATGACATCACGTTAATATTTCCCAGCCTTGGTGGAAGGGTCCTTTTTTCTTTGGCTTATCTTGCTTTGTGTTTTTTTCCTCAGAGCTTTCTGCAAAGCCATCTTTTTTTTTTT
>NW_026623542.1:17496-37748 GCF_030028575.1 Malurus melanocephalus
TTCCCAAAAATTCAAATTTAGTTTGGTAAAACATGCTCCCCAATCAGAAAGTGATATTTGGGAGATAGAATGTTTCTGATAAAGATATTCAATCTGTTAGTTCTCTGGAACACGTCACAGTTTGCTGTCACACAGCAGCCCTTGCTGGAGCTGCAGCCCAAAAGTCTCTGGGGCTTTACAGAGATGGGAGCTGGGGATATGTGTGTGATAATTGTGCCATGTCAATCCTCATTTTAAAGACTGTACATACACCTTTTTAAAAGAAAAACAAACTACTCCACCAGCCTAGAGAGAAACATAAATCATGTATTTTTGTCACCTCAAAAGACCACTGGAAGATGAGCTTTAATATTTCAAATGCGACAAGCGATCCATACACATGAATCACAATTTGAGTTCCATTACAGCTGAGCTGATAGATACCACTGTGTGCTTTGTGGATTTTATTCTAACAATATTAAGTAAAAACCCAAAGCTTTTTGTGATGAATACCTAACCTTTTGCAAGAATTTGTAGGATTGTGGTCCAGARCAACAGATTTAGTGTTGCCCTACGGGCTTTAATAACAAAATTCTGTTGCCAGTTTTGACCTCTCAATATTATTCTCTCTGAAGAAAATGTATGTATTAGYAGAAGGGTAATAATGCAAAGGTAAAAGTAAATCTGAAATGCTGAAAGGGTTTATGGAAAATGCAACCCTTAAAGATTGCAATGACAGTTAAATAAATGAACAAAGCTTGAAGAGACTGATTTTTTTTTATTTCTCCTTCCTTTGTTAGGCCCAGGCTTTTTCTTCCTGGGTTCTGGAACTTCTGCAGCAGCAACCCAGTGCCAGTTTTTCTCARTTCTTCTATTTATAGTCAAGTCATCACTTGAAGTCCTTAGTCTCCTTTTGAGATATTCTCCCATGGCAGTATTTTCATATAGGCTGTGAATTTTCTTTTTATCTCTGGGTATTCTCATATTTTTTGTTACAGTGATCTAGGCCTTTCTTGCAAYGAATCAAAGTTCAGATTCCTTCACCTTTGAGACTTTTAATCCTCTCTCTTCCCCTTGGGGGAAGAAAGAGAAGCACAGTGAGAGAGCTGGAGATGAAGGGTAGTGCATAAGGTTAATTTTCAGGTGAATTGGTTGCTGTTTTGACATTCTCGCTTTCTTTGCAGACATCTTTTCATTCCTTTTCCTTTTATGCTGAAAAATTATTAGATATGCAAGAACAAAACTCCTCAAAGCTATGCTCCAGAAGTCTATTAAAAATAGTCTGCAAGCAGATCAGTGTGAACACCCGTCAACACCTGAGTGTTTCCCAAGTGGCTCGAGCACTCCGTGGTGTGATAACAAGACGTGTGGGAGGATTTTTCCTGGCTTTTATCTTTCATATACTGATGCTYCTGGCTTTTTAAAATTCACTTCGTYAAGTGGTGCTGTGACTGAACCAAGAGAAATGCAGCAATGAGGTAGTTTCAGGTGTTTTTAGTGGTTCACAAAGTGTTCTGCTCGCGGGCCATCATTTCTAATCATCCCAAGCTGGCAGCACTTGGCAATTTCTGCCAACTGACAGCTGTTTGCTGACCAGCACGAGGAGATTTAGCTGGTGGCTCCTGCAGGACAGAGGTGTGTGATGTGGGAAGTGTGAGTGTGGCTGGCATGTGTTCCATTTTCAAAGCTTGGAAAATGGGCTGACGCTCAACCACTGCTGTCAGAGTCTGGGCAGGTTAAACTAGAAATCTGAATTTGGGTAACCAGGAGCTGGGGTGAGCAGCTCATGCTACTCCACAAGCCCAGGACTCAATTGGTACCTTCCCAGAGTGTGGGCAATCAATAACAGAAAGGAACAGAGGGATAAAACATCTCTGATTCATCTCTCTTTGTGTCGGATGTGTGCAACGCTAGAATTAATATTTTGAAACCATGAATTACTTCATGTAAAATCTGTGCCACTAAGCAGAAAATCTATCCTGCTGAGAAAAAAATAAGGAAAATTCTTTGGTATAATGTCTGGTTTTGTGGGGAAGGGAGGGGGAAGATTTTGCAGTTTACAATATCTCAGAGCTTTGAGATACTTAGGCAAGTAAATGATAGGTTTGAGTGTCTGCTGTGAAAACAGTTTTGGATTTTGGATTTGCAGCAGCAATAGAGATTGCTTAAGCAGGGACATGGGGTCAATTTTTTGCTGCTCCTTAATCTTTTTTTTTTCTGCTTTGACATGGTGCTATCAGTGGAAGGGGCTTAGGTGGCTGGTTCAGTCCCCTGTGTGTGGCACAGAACCTTGTCCAGTGATTCTGCAGCAGAGCTGTGAGTCAGGGACAGTTTTGGCAGTGCCAAAGCTCTTGGGTGAGTCCCAAGGGGTGGAGTACAGGCAGTGGAATCTACTCCTGTGTGCTSCTGGCAAACTCTGCTGTGCCACTCCTCACCAGCCCTGCAGCTSCTGTCATGCTGTGCACAGTCCCTGTGCCTGTAAGAGTTGGCATTTTCAGTACTGCTCACTTTGACACCGTTTTACATGTTTGAAAACTGTCAGTTTTTTTAGTTTTTAACATTGCAACCCTACCCCCCAAAATGTATGTGTTTACTTTTCCAGAATTAAAAAGGAAATAGTGTTTCACGAGGAGCGGTGGAAAGGAACACACTGCTATAATACGGGAGTTTTAACCTGACTGAATTTCCCTTGTTTTTTAGCACTACTATTCAAACAGATTGCCTTTGGAGCTGTAAATGCAATTTATTTTTTGTGATGCCACCTGATTCATTTCACCAAACCCATTTGTAACTTTCSTGGTCGTTTTCYCCCTGCAGACATCGAYGAGTGTGCAGCCAAGATGCACTACTGCCACGCCAACACGGTGTGCGTGAACCTGCCGGGGTCCTACCGCTGCGACTGCGTCGCGGGCTACGTCCGYGTCGACGACTTCTCCTGCACAGGTGAGCACCCAGCACAGCCCCAGCGATGCCACTCCGTGCCCTCTGTGCCTTACTTGCCTTCCCACTGCCCCCTAAAGCCACATCTGTTTTGTTGGAATAGAGAGAAACAAAATCTTACAAGCCTGAGTAACAGCTACAGTCTGGTGTGCGTTTGCCGGCGTGAAATTTCGGCACAAGCGGGGTGGATAAATGGGGTAGGAAGTGCCTTTCCCCTGTGTGGGTGCTTTGGGATTAATTTGGGATTAATTCTCTCTTTCGAGAGAAACAAAATCTTACAAGCTGAGTAACAGCTACAGTCTGGTATGCGTTTGCTGGCGTGAAAGTTCAGCACAAGCGGGGTGGATAAATGGGGTAGGAAGTGCCTTTCCCTTGTGTGGGTGCTTTGGGATTAATTTGGGAGGTGGGTGAAGGCCTGTGGTGTGCCCACTGAGGGCTTCTGCCAACCAAAACACAGTCCTTTCGTGTGCCACATCTGCCTTCTGTGCCAGGGCAGAGGCTGAGATCGGATCACACATGTTCTGTGTGAGAAACAGTGACTATCAGCTGTGGTCTACAACTGGTCAGTGAATTGAGATGTGAGAAATTGCCCAGGAGAAGCTTTCTGCCCAGAACTTTCTGCTCACAAATCTGCRAAAGGAAAACTGAAATTAGTATAAAGTTCTCAAATCCAGCTGTTGTAGGTGGCTTGAAAAATGTTAACACTGGGAATTAATGTCTCGAGAGCTATGACATGTTTAGAAAAGAAGGTGTGACAGCATTAGACAAAAACTGGTTATTTTTTAAATATATCCATCTGCAAAATGAGATCTGAAAATTCTTAATGGAGGATAGGTAGGGTCTCATTCCATTTAAGGGGTTTTTAAAGGGCATTCGCAGAAAAATTTTCAGAAAAATGTGGAAGCTGCTGGACTCCTCATCCCAGCTCTGCCGAGCTGGGTAACATCTTTCAATCACAATGCTCCAGAAAGTCTGATCTGGGGATTATTTTGATGGTGCACCTGTCATGCAGAGGAGGAAAATAGCCAGGGGGTTTATTGCAATGGATATAAGCCAGTCCAACATAATACCAGGTTTAGAATGGCATTGAGTGAGCTGTCCCCAAAGTGGAAAGATGGCACAGGAGTATTCAGGGTGAGAATGATTTCCAGCCTGGATTAACTGCATTGTAGTGCATGTTATCCTTAGGGAAGGTCCTAGAAATGTTGACTTTGATGATGACAGCATCTCTTTGAGCTAATATTATGTAATTTATAAAACTGTAGGGAAGTCCTGCCCAACTCATGAGAGAGAYAAATACCAAATCGCTATAAGGAAGMTGATTTTGATTTTKCCCAAAGARTCATTATTTCTGTATAATCWGKCTCTTTGCAGTTTTTCTTGAYCTTTTGCAATCTGACAGGACAGATTCAGACCTTAAATTCTGCGCTGTGTGAGGGATCAGCCTGCACAGCAATGGGGAGAGTGGTTTTGATAATCTGACTCTTGCTCTTCCATATATGCACTACTAATTTCCTGATGTGCCTTTCTTYCCAGCGAGGCACTGTCATTAGACTTGCAAAGGTTGTAGAAAGGAAGGTATTTGTGATGTACTAAAAAAGTGTGAAGTAGCAAGGTGAGTTGTTTGACAGTAATGGGGGAACATTCACTTAAAATGCGTGCACACAAAAAATCCAAAGCAGGTCTAAGAACAAATAATAGGATGGGGAAGACAGTTATTTCTTGCAGGTTTATTGTCTTGGAAAAAAACAGTTCATTTTTGACATCGTAGTTAAAAAGCAGAGAAAGTGCTTTGCATAGATCAGGAGAAACTCAATTCATTCCCTGTTTTATCTGGAAATAATTGTTTGTTATAATGCTAAATGTAGTTAAAATTAATAACTGTGCAATAGAAACACTAATCCTGTCTTTGTATTTCGCATTATGCTTATACAGACTAGGAGTAGTAACAGCAATGATTAAAAAAAAGCAATAAAAAGAAACAGGCAGCAAATACTTCCTTAATTTCCCCTTATACTGACACCAAATGTTTACCAGRCACAATGGACTGTAGCTATTACTCAGGTTTTTAAAACTTTGTTGCTCTTTATTCAAACAAAATTGATGGTAAATTTTCTTGTTGCTGAACCATGGATTTAAAGATTAATCTGAGAGCCTGAGATGGGTCGGGTGTTCTGGTTAAAATTGTGCCTGAGGGGTTCAGGATAAAGATGAAGTTTCACATGTAAGCACTTAAGGCACATTCATGTATTTTATAGACACTGTTGACCCTAAAGCAGGGTTATTCCACAGAGCAGGGGGTTTCATGTTTTGGGAAGCCTGGATCTGATTCATCAAGGGACAAGATCTCATGCAGTTGGGCAGATTCTGTCTGCTGTGCCTGTGGTGACTGATCCCCCAGCTCTGGCAGCTTTCAAAAGGTGGAAAGCACTTTCATGTGGAAGGCGTAAATCAGGAACAATTTTTAAGCTGAAAAGAACGTTTCAGTTTGATTTGAGGGGGTTTAATCTTTATAAAAAGGAATGGAGTGACTAGTGAAACACTGTGTCAGTTTGGATTGAGCAAAATGAAATTCATTTGGATGTTGCTGAATTTTAAATGTGCTGCTTCCAGTGTTTTCTTTAAAACACTACATCTTAATGAAATTAAACTAATTTGTACTGGTTTGACATTGCTGAAAGTTATTTTTCCCTGAACAATTTTTGGATAATAGTTTCCAACTGTGAAGCAGGAACTTCAGTGGTTATCAGTAAGAAGCTGCTGTGTTGGAAGATGTGCTGATTGCATAGAAAATGCACTCATAGGGACAGAGTGACTAAAACAATATTCTGGGTGAAGTCTGCAGTTATATTAAACTCTCAGCTAYGATTTAAAACCTAGTGGTGAGTATTTTAATAAATAATCAGTGTTCAGTCTCACATAAGCAAAAGACCTGAGATGTTGAGGTGTTCTGTGACAGATTATTCAGCCTGGTAATAACTCCAACCTGTGTTCCCCAAGAAAGGTACATTAATGTCTCTCTGCTTGCCTGTTCCTGGAGCTTTGTGCTCTGAATGTTAATGAAGTTGTTGAGTGAAAGGTGGTTTTRTTAAGAAAAGTTACCTTGAATAGGAGCCTGCTTTTCAGTCTCTTCCTGTGACACTGGCAGGTTGTTTATCTGCTCTCTGGTAAATCACAGCCTTGTCCATTCCCAAACTGGCAGCAAGATTTGCTGCTCCAGATGTTCTCATTTGCTGCAATCTACTGATTTAAAGCATTTGATGGATTTCCACGGGTTTTTACCCTGGTTGCTCATGGAAAAAGAAGTTCTCTTGGGTTGCTTTCTTCTAACACAGCAGTTTGKGAGYTTGCTTCAGGAGTGCATTATTTCGKTTTATGCTTTTGATTATAAATTACATCATAAAAATATAACAGTTTTATTTTTGATGGGCTKCATCTGTTCTCTGGTATGATTTTGAAGATTCACATGTATGTTTTCCTGTAGTTTGAGACTGGAATATGCAGTTTCTATATGTCACTGCCATTCAATCGAGGATGCAAATGCCTTTTCATCTTGAAGCTTTAAGTTACCTGTAATGACCACGTGTATCATGCTAATACAAAGAGAAAACAGTGTGGGTAGGTTTCATCTCTTCATAGTGTTGGCATTTTCTACAAAGACAATCACCATGGTCASGACAAAGATTTCTGGCCCGTGCCACACCCGTGGCAACCATTTAAAACACAGTCACTGATTTTGCAATGTTCTCCTTGGGGCTGCGTGGAACACTGAAAGCTTCCTCAAATCCTGCAGAGGTGTTAAAAAAAAATGTTCTTTTTGTGTAGTCAACACTGGGCTTGAATGCTGTATTTTGTTTGGTTTGGGGTTTTTTTTGGCTTTTTTTGGCTTTTTTTTTTTAAATTTCCTACAGATATTCACTCATGTAATAAAGTTTGAAGACCTTGCAAAAAGCAAGCCATTATCTACCACAGAAACAGGAAGTATTTTCAAAACATGTAGTTCAGTATTCTAATCAGTGAAAAAGTTCATGTTACACAGAAATATGTTATTAGAAGTYATAGAATAGAAAGATATTATTTAGAAGAAGTTTAGAATATAAATCTTAGTCTTGAGTTTATATTCCAAATTGATTTACAGTATGGGTAGTGAAGAGGAAGTAAGAAAATCTGATGATTTTTCCAGGTTATCCCGTAAACCCCTTCRCTTCCATCCTGTGTGGTTTCTGGAGAAGCATTCAGTTTTGAATGTGATGCACTTTGCAGAGCAAGCCCTTCTGCAGCCTAAAGCACAGAATAACATAAGAGTTCCAAGAAATCTGATTTTCAAGGGGAGAAAGTCAGAAACCCCTTCTCCTGCTCTTCCCTTCTTCCCTTCCCCTGTTGATGAAAGGCAGCTCAGCTGTAGAAATATCCTGCTCTGGTGAGAACAAATGTTCAAATTGTTTGCTGTTGCTAAAATTGATGCCTTTGTGTTTTTGTTGCTGGGGTTTACCTGTCATGTTCGAGGTGCTGTGGCTGACCCCATAATAATACTAATAATGCCAGTTTCCCCCTTTCAGTGAGATGGCAATCCCAAAGGACGCGTTCCTGGCCTCACATCCCAAATCGCYGCGTGTTTGTAAAACACCTGGACAGAGCTTTTAGGCAGAAAATTGATATTAGGGCCTCTCTTTGAAAAAGGTAGTGCTGTTTCTGTAATCTGATCCACTGACCTTCCTTTCCACTCTTTCTTCTTGGTGAACTGAATTAGYGTTTGCAGAATCACAGAATGGTTTGGGTTCTAAAGGACATTAAAGAACATCCAGTTCCACCTTCCCCTGCCATGGGCAGGGACAGTTCCATTATCCCAGGCTGCCAGAGCTCCATCCAACCTGGCCCTGGACACTCCCAGGGATCCAGGGGCAGCCACAGCTTCTCTGGGCATCTGTGCCAGGGCCTCCCCACCCTCACAGGGAAGAGTTTCCTCCTAATCTTGAATCTAAACCTTCCCTCTTTCAGATTTTTAGCTCTTGGCCCTTTTTCTGCCACTATGTGTCCCTGTAAAAAGTCTCTTTCCAGTTTCCTTACAGGCCCTTTTTAGGCACTGGAAGGTGCTGGAAGGTCTCTCTGGAACCTTCTCCAGGCTTGAACAACCTCAGCTCTCTCAGCCTGTCTTCATGAGAGAGGTTCTGCAGCCTCTGAGCATCTCCATGGCCTTTTCTGGACTCTCCATTTGGTCCATGAGGGCTCCAGWGCTGGCTGCAGTGCTCCAGGGTGGGTCTCACCAGGGCAGAGTATAGGGTTGCTGCTTTTGATGCAGCCCAGGATGTGTTTTTGGGCTTTCTGGGCTGCCAGCACACATTGCTGGATTGTGCTGAGCTTCTCCTCTGCCAAAACACCCAAATCCTGGTGCTGCAGGCTGCTCCCAGTCCATTCTCTGCTCAGAGGGGATGTGTTTGTGYTTGGGAGTGCCCTGACCCRGGTGYAGGAYRYTGCACTTGGCCTTGTTGAACTCTSTGAYRTTYCAAGGTGCCTGCCATGGCATCCCTTCCACTCAGCTTGGTGGCATCAGCAAACTGGCCAAACTTTTCAGAAAAATGATGAGAATACCGATGGGGTTGGGTCTCAGTTGTGTTTATAGATGAGGTGTCACATGTTCAGCCCCTGAGGTGTGTCTGGGACTGAGGATCTCAGGTCAGTCTGCACCCCCCAGTTCTGCTTGGCACCAGTATTTGTTCCCTTCTTTGGACCCCACTGTGCTGAAGACAGCCCATGACCTTTCTGGGAGCCTCCTGGTGACCTGTGTGTGCTTTCTCCTCTGCCSCTCTTCAGGATAAAACTCAGGCATAACTGGAAACTGGCCATAAGCCAACCTGAACGGATGACACCTTGTTTGTGTTAACTCAGCAAAAAACCCCAAACATTTTCTCACTGATCTCTCCTTTGATGGAATCCCTGTAAGGCAGGGCTCCTGGTGTTCAGCAGGACTCTTTGAGCTGCAGTCAGCAGCCTGGGATGGGAAATGTTTCTTGTGAGGTGCCTGGCAGTGCAGGAGTTTGTTCCGAGTCCCTGGGATTCCGCTGGCTGCGTTCAGCTGCAGGTGATTTCTAGATATGTCTTGAGTCAAGCAGTACTCCWGATCATGGAACTGCTCAAGAGAATAAGCTTCAGGCAACTTATAAACCCRGGAGCATTTCCCTGCTCTGCACAGGGCTGGGGGTGTGTGAAATCCATCCAGCAAAAAAAACCCGAGCAGTTTTGCATGGGTTGGCTGACAGCCCCACAGGTTCTGACWCAAACCCCGTTACTTCAGATAAATCCCACAGAGAGATAACTGCTGCACCATTGCCCTGGGGAAGCTCTGCTTTTGATAAGACCAAACAGGCTGGTTCTTTTGTGTGTCGGAGAATGCTGTACTAACACGGATAATGCAGCTCTCAATGCATCCCTCGGAGCCTGAAGTGTTTAATTGCTCTTTTGGAAAAGGGAAGCTGAGGCACAGAATTCATGCCTGGCASAGAGACAGTGACAGGCATTGCAGTCAGATAAATTAGATATGGGGAAAACACAGAGCAGTGAGAATTCAGTGAACAGTGAGGTTTATTTTTATAGATATTGGCATTTTCACCAGAAACAATAGCAGTTCATTGAAGCACAGTGTGCATGAGCCCTAAGTAACCACGTGGTCTTCATGTTATGAATCCTCTCCTTCCTTCTTCTGTGCAGTTTTGTAACATCTTTTGTTGCTTTGGAGTTGAATCATTCCCCAGTCCTCTATTTTAAATGCCGTGTTACATTCTTTTGTTTCTGACTTCATTTTACTGGGTTGAGCTGCAACTGCTTTTACATTCCTTTCTTTAAAAAGAAATGGCATTAGAAAACTGAATCTTATTTGCTCCTAAGTGCTTTCAATCTGAGGAAAAAAAGTACTAAAAATGCAATATTTACAGTAATTTAAATTCCTCACTGGTAAATAGTTTAATTAAACATCTTCTGTGCTCTAGGCGTGGAAGTGTTGCTAATTTGTCCAGAGCAGTTGGTAATCCTTTCAAGTCCTTTTGACACATTGATTTTCTGTAACTTTATTAATACTAAAATTAATTAAACAGCTGACCTCAAATCATGCTGATGGTTGTATTTCWTGACTTAGGCATAATTAGCATTTTTACGTGATTTCTCAGCTGCGGCCTTTTGTGCTGCTATTTAAGCTATCACAAAGAATGCAATATTTTAAATTGTTTTGCCTATGTATGTTYATGCTTATGCATAAACTTAAGCATTCATCTTAGCCTTAAAAAGTAATATTATTGATTTAATATTCACTCAGGATCCATGAATGAAGCTGTCCATCTAAAGAAACATCAAGGACAAGCCRTGGCTCCTGGTCAGCATTTGTCCTGAGCAGAATTTCACTCTGATAAAATTGGACTAAAYCCATTTTTATGGTGTAAGAATCCTCAATTCCTAAACATAGCAATTTCTACAAGCAGCCAGTGAGGTGAGGGACAGAAACAGAGCCCCCATATGAATTTCTGAGAGGGGCCATGCTGTCTCACAAACACCACAGCTGCAGGATCGATCCAGTGGCTGGAAGCAAGAAGCTCTCATGTTTTAGTAATCTTCTCCCACACTAAGTGTGAATGCCTCAAGGAGTGTAACTTGCCTTTGGGAAAGGGTTTGCTCAGGTTCTGATCTCTTTGGAGATTTAACAGCCAGGGTTTGTCATCTSCTTTGTCCAAACAAGTGAAAAATTTCCTGATTTGTGTTCTGTTTCTAAATACGATTTGTAACAAACTCTTTGTTCTTCCAACGTGGAATGGAACTCTGCTACTTGATCAGGGGAGTAACTGAATCATGGAGAAGGGCATCAGACTCACCACTCCTCAAGGCAGGATTCATGGATKCTGAAATGTCCTGTGTCTTACCTGTTCTTAAAAACCATAAACAATTTCAATGAAGGAAACACTTTAATCCCCTTTTTTGTGCGTGTGTCCCCATTACTCAGCCATTCAGAAAGGTTTGCTTAATGACTCTCTTAAATCTCCCTTGCTATGATTTAAGACTATCAGCTCCTGTCCTATTCTCAGTGAACACAGAGAACGCTTTGACCTTCCTGTTTGCACTCCATTTTAATACTTGAAATACCTTTCCATGAGTGTGCTTTATTCTCAGCTGAAACCTAAAGGCCTGTTTCTAGTTTTGGGGCTGTACAACAATAAACTAAGTGGATTCTCTTCATACAACTTCACGTTTTGTTTTGAAAATATTCTGGGTCTTTGCCCCCAGACTTCTGGTGTCTCACAGAAACCTTTTTGCATGGAGCTGTGAGATTGTTGTGTGTTTTACAGAGGTTTCTTTCACACTGAGATTGCTGTGAGATTGTTGTGTGTTTAACAGAGGTTTTTTTTTCACTGTGAGATTGTTGTTGTGTCTCAAGGAAGATGTTCTGAAGAATGGTCCCAGGTTAGAGGAGGTGTAATGTGTGTGAGGTTGGCCAGACAGACAGACAGACAGACRTGCCCTGATCCTCCTGTGCTGATTCCCAGAGTCCCAAGCTGTGCTGGTTCCTCCTTCCAAAGGCCTGGTGGACAGCAGTTCTCTGTTTGCCCTGATATCCTTTTTTTTTCTGTCCAAACATATTGTTCAGCTCTACAAAGAAGAGCTGTTGGGTGACTAATGGCCAAGTACAGAATGTCTGTCAGTGTTTGCTTTTGGTGCTSGCATGGATTCTGTGGCTTGTCTGATTTGAGTAATAATGAGCACATTGCTACTAGATTTTTTTTAAGGCTCTTCAAGTTCAGTAAAGTTCAAGTTTTCCATACATTGCTGCGATCTTTTACTGTTCCATACAAGATGGGATGCAGCGAGTGATGGTTTTGCACGTGAGCTCCRGACCAGCAGTCAGGGAGCAACATTAATATTAATTATATTAAGTATTATATTAATACTTCAAAATGATTTTTCTTTTGGTTTACAAAAAAAAGGAGATGCTTACAGAAGTTATCAGAGGAATAGAAAAGGAAGTCTGTGGAACAAATGTTGGATTGGAGCCAAGAGATTTTTCAGCAACCACTACAGTACCAGCAAGTAGAGATGACCTGTACAGGATTCACAAATTTCTATATACGTCTTGAGTCAAGTAGTACTCCAGATTATGGAACTGCTCAAGAGAATAAGCTTCAGGCAACTTATAAACCTTATTTTGGAATGTGGGCTTGTACTCACAAAAAAAAGCAAAACCAAAAAGACCAAAAGAAAAGTGTTTTTAAAAACCTCTATGCAGTTCCAACCAGACTCTTTCCCTAGGAGTGCCAAATCCCCRTGACTCCAATTTAAGGAATGGTGGAAATGATCTGGGGTGCAGTCACTGGACCTCTAGAAAGGCCAAGAAGTTGTAACGTATTTATTTGTGTTTGACCAGCATGTGTCTCCTGGAAGGCAGTGTGCTGTGGTGGGTGAGAGCAGAATTAGGGGTGACAGAGCTGTGAAATGGGCAGCCCTTTGCTGCTCTGTTATTGCATCTTTGTGCTCGCTGCTTGCATTTATGATAGCCAGAGTAAGGCTTTAACTCAGGAAACAAAGGAGTTCTATAAAGCTTGTTAAGCTGAACAGAAAATTTTCCATGAAGTTCACGGTGCTTATGTCTGATGGGCTTTTCTGACAGTGAGAAATATGTGTGACAAAGGCTTTAGCATGTCTGAGGTTTTTTTTTCCTCTTTTTAATCTAAATCTGCATTTTCTACACAATGGAATAGTGTATTAACACTCCTCATTTTGCCATGATCTCATTTTTTATACCTGTGCTGAATATTTCATAGTTGTGTGCATATTGACTGGGAGAAAGCTGATATTTTATTAACAGCTATTGATTCCTGAGTGTCAATTACTGTGTACAGGTGATCAAAGGATCACCTTCTGAGCAATCTGAGATATTGAGAAGACCTTAGGACCCTGCTTCARTGATGGACATCTGTAATTTGTTTGAAGTGGCTGGGGTTTGGTGTAAGCACTGTTTAGAAATGCATTGTAGGTCGTCCAACTCTTGCTTTGCTGGTTTTGCATGTTCACAGATAAGTTCAAAAATGCTTTTTTCAGCAGAAAAAATGTACATTAAGGGGATGGGGCTGAGTGCCAATGGCTCTGAAGGTGTGCAGTGCAATTTGTCTTTTTATGGAGAGTCTGATTTTAGTTTTGGAGAACCTTTATGTTCTGCTTATGAGCAAAGATATTAAGATATAGTATTTGTAATACTGCAGGTGAATGTCAGTGTGTCTGATAACTAGATATCCAGGATTCCTAAATTTATTTCTGTATTTCTARACATTAGTCAATAACCATAACTCTGTGATGCCTTTCTGAAATATTKGTGAAATAATTTGGAAGGGTGTAGAGGAGCTGACAGCGACAAGCTTGGTCCTGAAGAAACAGAGCCTTTGGGAATAGCACAGGGATGGGGGAATGAGGTGCTTTGATCTAGCACTTTGTAGTTAATATTTTCATGCTTTCTACTGGAGGCTTTTTGCCTCCCAGTATGAAACTTCCCATTTTGTTACATGATCACATGTAATAATTGCTCAAACTAGGGATTTTTATGACTCTCACAGAAATAGCTCTTACTCTTTGTCGTCAGAGAAGTGGGGCAGAGGTGGCCAAATAAATAAACAGCCTTGCTAATTGTGTTCTCATTAGAATAGTCTGTTGCAACTTCTGTGTGCCTAGATTTTTATTTTCAGAATTTACAAATAAAGTTCATTTTTGAAAGAAGTTAATTTTTAGAATGCAGTTCAGGCTGCTGGACTGAGACAATCAGGTGTTTTGGGGAAGGTTTTCCTGGAGTGCCAGRTGATATCAGGAGGGGCCAGAAAACAGAGCTGCCAAACAAAGGATCAGGACATCGATGGGGAGGCAGCTTCGTAGCCTGTAAAAGAAAATTGCATTTTTCCTATTTATTTACGAAGAAGAAAAGTTTGCATCTTTTCCAATCCTGGGGATTTGGTTTGGTCTGCTTTGTGCTTCTCCTAATGGGGGGTTCTGTTTCGTAAAGTTTAATGAACACGATTTTTTGTAATGCTGAGCAGTCCACCAACATTTGTCCTTTATGCTGCTTTTTGGCTGGTTTGTTGTGGGCCTTTTGCTTTCARAACAGCACAGATGTTAGAAGTGGTGTTCTGTGGAACATCTGACACAGCAAATTCCTCTCCGAACGGGAAATTAGGAATGCGCATATTTAGGCRCACGCGCTCCCCGAAGGGGCAGAGGAATCCTCTGATCTTTGGAGATGGTTCCACACGGATTCCTTGGTGCCTGTCAGTTCYGAGCTGCAGCCTCTGCTGAAATTAGGCCACAAATAAGGTTTTGCAATAAAGCAAAGATTCAAAATACAGTCCCGTTCTAGCGAAGTGTATAAAGTTACTCTTTCCTGAATGTGCTGGTGCTGTGTGCTCAGTTCACTTTCACTTCACTCTGCACTCTTTGAGAGTCCCACAAACCCTCCATTTCAGTGTGTGGAAAGCACATTCCCTGTTTCTCTGGCTGGCATGCTAAACCACTCACAAAAACTTTTGATTGGTTCACTCCATGCTCAGGGAACTGCATTTATTCCATTCCTCAGAGAAAGTTCACAGTCCACAGACCTAGGGACTCTTCCYTCCCCAAATCTGGGGTCTGTTTTTGCACCATCAGGTAGGGTGCTGCTGTTGTAGGTTCCTTTGCACTTTTCCTCGTTGCTGCTGTTGGAATTAAACCCTGGGTGGTGACACAGAGATAGGGCAGCCACAGTTTGTGTGCACAGCCTGTTCCAGTGCCCCACCACTCTCACAGCGAGGGATTTCTTACTGATCCCCAATCTGACCTGCCCTCCTGCAGCTGGAAGCCATGGCTTTTGTTTCAGATAAAATGAATTGCCTTTTTATTAGAACCTGGCATCCTGACCTGCARTTGACCCAGCATTTATTCTCTGTCAGCAGAGTTGGTTGTTTCAGAGAAAACACTGCAACTGTAATACATCACAGAAGGAATCCCTTCCCTTGGTTCCAGCTAATGATCATTTTGTGCCCTGAACCATAAGAATCAATAATTTCATAATTAAATTCTGGCTGGCAAGATGATTTGTGCTATTCATGTTCATTAAGGGGCTACTATTTTGAATATTATTTGACTTAAATTCAATACTGCCTGAAGTATTTTGTCAGTTAGACCTATTCTGTAAAATGACTGTTTCTGTCTGTCCACTCTGATCTTTTTCCCCTTTAATTTCACTAAGCAAGTGAGCCTTTTTATTAATGCTGGGTAAGAGAATTCCACATTGAGTTACTCATTTTACATACCTTTGTCATAGCTGCTATTAATTTTCTCATAACTACCGAATAATCATAGTCTTTAAAATATTTTTATTCAATTCTAAAGAAAACAAATGGGACCTTCCAAGAAAGAAAGTTAAGTAGATACATGAATATTRTAGTGATCTTGAAAAAATAATCATTTTTATCACTTCCATGCTCTACAAAGAGGAGGATAATTGCTGCTATCTGTTCAAATCCCTCAACACTATTTGTTGGTATMATTTCAATTGGCCACAATACATTATTTTCAATGTCCTTACATTTTAAGCTTAACATAAAAATGTGATTGCTTTAGGATGATAAAAGTGGAATTATCTGAAAAGGCAGTCAGGTTATGATGAAATATGTGATCTAATCAGATTAGGTGAGCTTGCTGTGATTTAAACCAATCTGACAGATGCAACAAGGAATCTTAGAATAGTTTGTGTTGGAAAATGCCTTAAAGATCATCCAGTGCCCCCCCTGCCATGGCAGGGACACCTTCCACTGTCCCAGGGTGCTCCAGCCCCATCCAGCCTGGCCTTGGGCACTGCCAGGGATCCAGGGGCAGCCACAGCTTCTCTGGGAAATGTGTGCCAGGGTCTCAATCAATCCTCATCAGGAATGTTTTGTTCCTAATCTCCAATCTAAATCTACCCTCAGTTAAAGAAGACTAACAGTCCCAGAGTATTTAACACCACCATCAATAATAGTAATTATCGTCCTAAGATGTTTCCAGTCGAATCCTTCAAGATACTTCCAGAGTGTATTGAGAAACTCAGTGTTTTTGTGAAGCAGTTGCCTTAGTTTTACAATCATGCACAGATAGCACACAAAACGTTATTGCAAGCATTTTTTTCTCTGGTTAATATTTGTGAACTTCTCTCTTTTTTTTTCTCCTTTTCTGGCTGTAATTGTTCAAATTATAATCCTTACACTGCATGTAACTGCAGCGGGAGGGCAGGAAAGTTTAGACTTAGTGAAATCAGTTTCCAGTGTTGTGTTATGTGACATCGCCATTTTTTTCTGTAGTTTCTTGACTTTTGTGATCTGGTGCAGACCATGATGCTCCTGCTTCTCCATCACTATTTAAATGCTATCTCATCTTTTATAATAGCTGGAAAGAATATGAAAAACTTCATAAGAATTACAGTTTTTCTTGTAGAGATGCATTGTTGTTTATTAAATGCTTCTGTTTATCATAAGAAGCATACACTTACTGGCTTTACAGAAAACACTGTTAAATATATTCTAGCTAATCTCAGTTAATTTTCATTTGAGTTTATTCTTTCTGAGCCTCAACATTAACTGTTTTTTCTTTCAGAACTGAGTTACATTTGTTACTCATTAGTGGTTTTTGGTTTTGTTAGCTTTTTCTGGAGAATCTAGTGCTATTGGCATACTCCATATTTGTCCTCCTGTATCTTTTCCTAATGGCAAGTGAAACTAGTATTTTATATATACTATAATTTGTATATTATTCCTTCTGCTGTTTTTCAGGTTTGGGGTTTTTTTCTTTTTTTTTTCCTTTATTGCCTTTGTTTCATTTATTATTCATCATCTTTTAATCCTGTTCTGTTTCTTTTTTTTTTTTTTTTTTTCCTTTATTGCCTTTGTTTCATTTATTATTCATCATCTTTTAATCCTGTTCTGTTTCTGTGCCTGGCCCAGTGGTTATCGTGCCAGCATTGATCTAAGATGTGGTGATTCCTTCCAGCCTACACAGAAAATGGCAAAGGCCTGTCCAAGATGAGGTGACAATCCTKCTGTACCTAATGGCCAGTTCTGAAAAAAGAACCAAAATAACCCCGCCATTATTATTATTATTATCATTATCGTTATCATTATTATTATTGTTATACTACAGCCTATATTGTGACATCTCAAGCAAGAAATGGCACTCTGTGAACATCATAAAATAGTGTTTCCTTTTCAAAGGGTTTTGAAAACCTTACAACACAAAGTCACAGGCTGTAATAATGCCAGGCAGGTGTTTCAAAGAGAATAAACTTACAATGTGAACCTTCCCCATCAATTGTTCAGAGAAAGAATGAAAAATGGGATAATGAGCTAAGATTGTCGCTGTTCTTTATGTTAGAAGCAATATATGGGAATTCCTTTGGGTCTGGAATTAGGGATTGGTTCACCCAGTCCAAATGTGCCACTTCTCCATCTGATGGGATGAAGTTTCACAGAAACCCTGAGGTTCAGAAGATGCCTTGTTTAGCTGACTCCTCACTGCAGGATGCTGCAGCCTTGTCTCAGGCTGTCCCCTGGTCATGTCAAACACACTCCATTCGTGAGACACATTTTCTCTGTGTTATGCCATAGTCATTTACTCACAGTTTTTGGTCAAAAGGAGGGATCTCCCAAAGCTTATTTTCTCCTTTTATTCTCTCAGTGTCACTCCTCCAGCAGGGATCTGCTGAGCTGTGCCGGGCTGTTTCCCAAACCCCACGCCTTTGACACAGTCCTTGCTGGAATTCTTGCTTTCAATTACGAGCTCTGCATTGTAACTCAGGCCTCTCGCAGGGTTAGCTGCGCTGAAGATTGTTTCTGTTTTGTGTTTTCCAAAAGCTCTTAGAAAGCACAGCAGTTGTGCCAGTRTTGGGAAGGTCACTGGTGACAGGATTTGGTGACATATCGCTCGTCTGTCCCAGTGTGAGCACCTTTCAGGATGCCAAACATGCATCAGAAAAGCCTTTTCTGCCTGAGAAAGATTGCTTTCTTCTCACTGCAGGAGAGTTAAAAGAAACAATACTGCATGTGGGTAATTTTTCAGCTGTATGCTTATTTCTGCTTGACCTTATCTCGCCTCTTATTAAATGTTTGAAATGTGTTTCTGTCCTCTTGATTTTCTGAGCGGTGTGTGAATCCAGTGAGGTGTGCCTCACAGGATGACTTCCTTGGGTTGTGGCAGCATGAGGCATCCCATTGAAATTCAATTTGTGGCTGCAGGCAATTGTTTTGTTCCACTAATTTTATTCACCTGGCATCTTTTTCATGCTGCCACCTAGGATGCAGGGTCAAATTGGTATCAGAAGAAATCCTTTTTTCTCCTTCCAAATTAAGCTATTAATATTTAACTATTCAAATTGCTCTTAATTTTTACCATAGTAATTGAGTGATCTCTTTCTGTGGCATTGGAGGGGCTGTTCTGCAYGAGGGTCCCGTTTCTGTTGCTGCAAGAGGGAGATTAGGTGGAGGGTTTGCTGACATCCATCCCATCTGTATTCATGGCAGGAGCTTTTCTCCAGGGGATTGATCACCGTGRTGCTGCAGGCCCTGTCTCTGTGCAGGTTTTTAAAGGAAAAGTTAAAACTAAAAGCTCCAGAGTCTTCCATGGGAAGAGTTATTTAATTACTGCAATGSTAATTTAGTGCTGATTTCAGCACTTGTGTGGCGTAGCTCATGATCTGATGGAAAGACACATTCCCCTTTCACTGTGACAGTGTTGCTGTTACTCACACATTTGTCATGTGTCACAAGTGACACGCCAGGCACCGATTGTTAATGGTGGTAATTGGGTTTGAGCTCTAAATGGGAGATGTTAAAAGGACTGAAATTACAGTCATGATCAAAACTATGTGCAAGCCATACTTCCATCACTTCCCTCCCTTCCCAGGACTGTGGGACAGGAGCAGGCAGGGGACCCAGGAACCTTGTCTTTTCTTTGAATAGGGGCGTCCTAGGAAATAGTGAAGACACAAAATGCCCTTGCAGGGGTTAGGGATGGTATCTAGAGCAGGAGTGTTTTTGATGTGTAAAGTGTGCCTTCGTTTTTCTCTGGTGACAAATGACAGGTGCCCGAGGGAATGGCCTGAATTTGTGACAGGGGAGGTTTGGGTTGGATGTTGAAGAAAGGTTTTTCACCCAGAGGGTGGTTGGGCACTGGAACAGGCACCCCAGGGCAGTGGGCACAGCACCAAACCTGACAGAGCTCARAGAGTGTTTGGACATCACTCTGAGGCACAGGGTGGGATTCTTGGGAATGGTGCTGTGCACAGCCAGGAGTTGGGCTTTGATGATCCTTGTGGATCCCTTCCAGCTCAGCTTGTTCTGTGATTYTGTGTTTAATTAGTCTGATCTTTTCATTCCATGAAATTCTGTCAAGGTCATGTCTGGGCAGCTGCCTCCTGACACCTTCCTCCAAATAATTTTTACAGTGATTGTCTTTCTGATGCTTAACCCATTACAGTAAGTTTACATCACTTTCCTAATGGGCTTTTATCAGACTTGTTTCAGCCATTCCTTGTTTGTGATTATCAGCAGCCCTTTTCAGATTSTCTCTTGGTTGTTTTGTAGTGCTGGTTCATGCAAGCTAGCCCTGAAATGTCAGTGGTGCTCCTGCATATCATGTTTGCCTGTCACCCAACAGTGAAAAGTGTCAGGTTTCTCTTAGACTCTGATGTTTTTATCCAATGGTTCAAATATTCCAAATTCAGTCTCTTTCCCTATTCTTGTCTGTTGGTAAACAATTGCATTATATTAGATGAGCTTTTCACTGGCATGACACCTTTGTGACCAYTTCTTTACAGAAATATCTCAGTCACCAAGCCTACAGTCAGTTCATGAGAGAGAGGGGTGAAATTCAGACTCTGCYAGATGTTCCACCCCTAAATTGTGCTTTCTGCTTTGAGCATGTCCTGCAGGAAGATCTGTGCTCAGCTAACAGCATCATTGCTCCCTTTCCTGAAYGGGAATGCTCTGTATAATGCTGTTTCTCTTCCCTGGAATGCATGCTGGAATTAAATTTTAACCAGTGCATTGCCATGTGATATGTACACGTGTTTTGAGGAGGTTGTTTCTTGTGAACATGAAAACTGTTCTTTCCAAGTCCACCCTTACTTGATTCTCATTTGTCATATTCTCTCTTATTGGCCTTTTGTCACATTTTCTGGAGAAACATTCTAACCCTCCTCCTGAGGTTCCTATCCTGTCCTATCCTATCCTATCCTATCCTATCCTATCCTATCCTATCCTATCCTATCCTATCCTATCCTATCCTATCCTATCCTATCCTATCCTATCCTA
>NW_026623542.1:37768-55754 GCF_030028575.1 Malurus melanocephalus
TATCCTATCCTATCCTATCCTATCCTATCCTATCCTATCCTATCCTATCCTATCCTATCCTATCCTATCCTATCCTATCCTATCCTATCCTATCCATCCCATATCCTATCCTATCCATCCCATATCCTATCCTGTCCTATCCTATCCTCCGTGAGAGATTTTGGGTGGCACTTTTTGACTCAGTAACACAGCAAAGGGAGACTGGAGCTGAATATGACTTTGTGTCCTGGGGAATTCAGAGATTCCTGCTCYGAATGTCCAGTGTATTTCTGCAGTGCTTCCTGTGGTGTTTGGTGACTTTAGGTACCTCACCTTGCTGCCTCTTTATCCCCAAAATTGTGCTCTAAGTTTGGACAAAATACTCCTTTCTTGCATCATCATAATCAGTTCTCCTGTAAAATCCCGTGTTTGAATCCCCTTTTTTTGTTGTACTGTGATTACCCTTTGTTAATTTAGTTGTGAAAGCCTGCCCAGTACATGGTAAATAAATTCTGTATGATCCATCTTTYGTCTTAGCAGCAGGATTTTCACACTGGGCAGTGTTTTGCTGATTGAAGAAGGTGTAGCTGCAGCCAGAGGAGCWCAGGTTGTGATCTTGTCAGATCTCATAAGATGAGCATGGCCTATTGTGATCACTATTGTGGTGGAATCTCTCCAGGGAAAAATATAAATGCCCTAGGAAATGATGATGCACTAGTTTCCATKTCTGCTTTCAAATAAAAATTGATTYTGTGAGTTGGGARTAYAGATATGATGCTGAATTTGCACATCTTGAGGGGTAAAGCAATTTGATCACTTCCCTCCATGTAAAAAGCCCCGTAGTATTTCTGTGAGGCTAAAGGAGTTCACTGAAGACTCATACACAGGAATGACATAAAGAACTAGAATTTTTATTTTCCTTTCTTCCTCTTTAAAAAAAAATAAAAAATTAAAAGGTGCTGAGAACCAGTTTGTCCTAGCTAAATGCATTGGGGGAAGTTAGATTTTCAGCACTCTGAGAGAATAAACCATTTAGTAATTTAGATGCCTAAATACCTAAAAGAAATTATACCAACATCCATTTTTAAGAATGTCAGTCAGCACTCACTGTCATTCCAGGGGGTGTTTTTGTCAGGTTCCTGTATTTTCCTGCAATGGGATGTATTTTTACCCAGGAAGGTGGTTGAGTTGCCCTCCTGGAGGTATTTATAAGACAGGCAGATGGTTCAGTGGTGGGCTTGGCTGTGCTGACTGTACCCAGTGATCTTTGGGGTCTTTTCCAGCCTAAATGATTGGAATTTTTATCATTTGGAATTTTCTGTTTACTTTCAGCAACAAGCAAGATTCCATCTGTGTCAAAAGCTTAAAATGTCCTGGAGTCTGTCCTTTAAGCAGCATTTGCTTATTTAAAAAGTTGTACATGAAGCATAAAGGGAAACCTAATGGCTCATTTATGTCTAACTTTGTAAGCAGAAAATTGGGAAAAGTATGCTAAGTATTTCATATCACCTGTTCCACCCACTCCAGCACTCCTGAAGCCTTTTCTTTTCATCTCTAATGGGTGAAGAGAATTAATACATGTCCTGTCCTCATTATGCCTGAACTCTGCTACAGAGCCCTGACTGTGATTTTACGTGTTCTTGTATCAGCAGATTGGCACATCTGTCACACCTGAAAGTTCATTTAGAGACAATTCCACCTGACTCTGTTGCAGTAACACTGAGAGAAATTTGTGTTAGTTTGAAATGGGGTGAGCATTGCTTTTTGAGATTCTTGTTCACGTGGTAGTTAAAGCATCGTGGAGTGCTGGAAACCAAAACTCCACAGAACTTTTATCACTGATGTAATTACGTTTGTGAAGCTGTGATGAAACCCTGGCTAAAAACTGCATCCAAAAGTCTCCTACAYACTTTGTGTTTTAATGATTTTGAGATTTCTGCAAAGTAAACCTTTCAGGTGTTGTTGATCTGAAGATATCTGAATGATGAGATTCTGATATCAACTTATAGAAGTATGCAGCTCTCAAAATTTTGTGGATAAAAAGCAGCCTGTCCCGTTATATTGCTACATAAATAAAGTGGAACATAACGCTTGAAGGTTTTTCCCGACCCAGTGCAGGTGCTTGGACTATATTCAGCTTTTTGCAACAAAGAAGCAAAATAAAACTGTATCTTCAGATTTTATGGTGCCGAGTATCTCTCCTGAAAACCGTAAATTAGGCTGTGGCAATTGCTAGGCAAAGTCTCCTTTATTTCAGATGCTGTCATCATGTGTGATTTCTTTATTTTCCTAAGYGAATGTCCTGTGATTTAGAGAAGCTTAGAACTTCATAGAAAYGGTTTGTTCTTGTCTCTGTCAATATTAATGTTGTGCTGCAGTCTTGTTGGAACTGCTTTCCTTCAGCGTGGTACATCCTGTGTAATTCAAGGGATTTATTTCCTTTCTGTATGAAATTACCTACTTTGTAACTRTGTCAAGRAAAGCAGTAACTACATAGAGAAAATTTGGGATAACTASTGGTTTATAAATTTACAAATCAATATATGCAATTGAGGTGCCTCATAAAAGTCTCATGTCTTGATGCTTAACTGCTTTGTGAAAAACCAAGGGATTGTATTAGAAGTTTAGCATCCCATAGCAGTAATCAGGATGATCATCCTGTTTAGCATCTTCCAATTAAAAAGTATTATTCTGCCTTATAAATCAGGCAGGAATTGTGTGAAGTGCTGTGTGTGAGGGAGAGCTCAGAACAGAATCCCAGCACSAGGAGCTGTGCTCTGACTGACCACTGCACCTCAAGGTCAGGCTGTGTCCTTTATGGCATTTCTTCTGCATTCCTTAAGCAAATAAAGAGTGAATAAACAACTGACATGCAGAGTAGGTTACTGCATGCCTGGAGAAATAAAAGTGCATAAACTGGGTATTCTGGTATAGAAATCCAGGAAGGAGAAGCAATTTTAAGATGTTCTTGTTCTTGCAGATGAGGATATATCTATTTGCTTTTCAACTCATTTCCCATGTGKTCAGTATTACWTTTTTGTTGGTTTTGTGACTCATTTCCTGTTCCTCTAAGGCTTTGGCTTAATGATTGATATCCCTTAGTCTTAAAAATGAGTTTATACTGGAGCAATAGGTTGTGTGCTTTCTTCACCCTGTGCAGGAATTTGAGAGATGAATTGTGAGCTGTAGGACCAGAAATGATGCTCCTCTGCAYCCTATTACATTAAATTTTGGGAATACTCAGGGTCTGTAAGGTAGTCAGTGTGCAGTCTTTACTAAAATTTATTTCTGAAACATTGTCTGGTGTTTGTGGGGTTCAGCCTGGCTCCTGCAGGCTCAGAGTGGTGAGGATGTGGCAGCTCTTTGCTAAGAAAGCTCCACTTGCAGAGGAGCTCATTCCTTTGATAGCAGGACTTTGCCAACATCAAGACAACACAAGGGATGTTTTGACAATCAAGTGTGGTTCCTTCCTCATGGAATTTGTTGATTTTTTTCTCTAAAGTTTCTTCAAACTCTCGTGATGAACGCCGTTCCAGATCCTGTTGGAATTGGATTTGATGCCTGTCTCCACAACTTGCTCAAAGTTTGCTGGCAAGTCTGAGAATTAAAGATACACAAGGCTGATGACATGAATAGTCTGCCTTTCAAAAATTCAGTCCACAAAAGTGCAGCAGAGTATCCAGTTGGGTGTGTCACATAGATTGCAATTTTATTATCAGCCTCTGAGAAGGGTCTGTTTTGAAATTTCTGGGTATGTCAATATTATTAATTATAYAGGTCGTGAAAATTCAGTGAAAACTTTACCCTTTATACTGTGGCTCTTCACRTAAATAATTACTTTACTACTCTACTACTAAACCAGCTACTAGCTGGTTTTGATAGTTTGTATAGTATTTACTAATTTGACATGGCTTACTCAATTTAAATACACTTTAAAAGACTAGGGAAATAATATTTAAGTGTAAAGAAAGAAACAGCTGTGTACCCTTCCAGTGATTCCTGAATTTTCAGGCATTTGATACAGTTCATTCCGTGCTGTTTTTCTTTAATCTTGGTGAGCTTCTGATCAGGGTGAAATGTGTCTAAATCTAAAGCACACTTTTTCAAAGTTTAACTTCTTCAGATTTTCCACTTCTTACTTTAATTTCTTGAGTTTGTATTTTTTTTTCATGATTGTGTTCAGAAAACAATAACACCAAATGTCTGTTCCCACTTCCTTACGAACGTTATATAGGCATTTAAGGTATATGTGCAGATAGTTTATAGAGTGCTAGCGAGAGATCCATTTCTTTTCTCCTTTTGCAGAAAAGAAATGCAATGTTACTCTCAGCAAAGCTATCTATTACTCATCTTGATTTAGTCAAAAATAAAGTTTTCTATTACAACAATTTAGAATTTATTCACTGCTCAGTGAACTCATCTCATGGAAATTTTAATGGGTACTATTGGCAGTTGTTTTTATAAAGTAGTGAGGCAGAACAGGGGATCAGAGTATAAAGTGCATTTCTCTTGGGAGGAAAAAAAAAAGATAGATACATATCCAAATAGTSTAAATTAGCCATTACCATTCAGAGAAGAACTGCTGCAAATGTCAGCTCGCTGCTCAGCTGTGGTCAGAGATGAGCAGAATAGTGAGATCCTTTGGGGAAGGCATTGAGAGCAGCATGATAAACATTATTGTGCTGTTGTATAAACTCCTGATGTTCTGGTGTTTCTGGAATCCTGGTATGCTCCTTGCCTGTCCATCTCACAAACAGAGCAAGAGGGGATGTGGCAGAGCAGAGCTCCCTCAGGTTGGGGAAACTTGTTTTGATTCCAAGAGGGGACTGTAGGCACATTTGGAATTTTATATTCAAATTAAATCCCACTATTTCTTCCCCATTACCCAAGAGTAGCATGTGTCTGCTCTTTCACAGTGCAGTCTAAATAATTTCATGTTTAACACCAGAGGCTGTTTGTTAGTGTCATAAATTACAAAGGCATTTTAGTTTCTTATTAAAAGAGCAGCAAATGGGATTCTTCTGCCAGCATTTGTGTGTCTAAATGCTCATAAGAAAAAAGGTGCAGCAGGGAACAGCTCCTTCCTRTTTCCTTGTGGAAATGGGTGGGATGAGCTTGGCTGAAGTTTGGAATGGGCATAGATAAAATTAACTTCATTTTTTTGATTCTCATGAGTAGAAAACTCCAAATTGATTTTGGGTTTTTTTTTACCCAGAGTTTTCTGGATTCACAATTAGCTGTTACCATTTGCCAGTTTACCATCTGCAATGTAATTTCTTGTTTGATGCATTCATCTTGTTTCTAATTGCCCAGGTTTGCTGCAGGAGATTCTTCCTGTGTGTTTGGAATAAAGCTTCCTTTTATTCAGTCTGTTTAAAAGCTATCCCTTTTGTTCCATCTCAGCATCTTMTGAGTTGAAATCCTTATTCCACTAAGTCCACAATTCTGTCTGAATTCAGTTTTTTYAATCTATTGTTTTTAAAACCTCAGTTATTACCTGGAAGCATAATAACATGTGACAAAGGGTCGCTGCTTCTGAAAAGTATTTGGAGAGATRGCTTTCTCCTTCCTGAGTTTTCAAAGACCCTTCCTTAATGGTTGCCAGATAATYAATTTTACATTAGGCCAAATACTCTGTACAAATGGTATCTGTATTAATAAAAAATGGTGGCATCTGATGACCTTGCTGCTGTGTGAGCTCTGTGTCTCCTGGTGGGTGGAAATGTTTGCTGCATTCGTGGTTCTGCACCCCACAAAAGCTGAGTGTTACCTCAGCAATTTAGAGAACAACTCAGAATTCTTTTCAGTGTTATAAAACTATGAATAGGTGGATAGTCAGAATCTTCACACAGTGTATTGCAAAAATGAATGTTTTGTTATCAAAGTGTGAAGGCTTTGAGGAAGTAATGAAAGAGAAATCTTACAATAAGAAAATTGTTTCCATCTTGTAAGTGAGTTTAAATTAGGGCCTTTTCTTGTAATAAGTGAAAGTAGCCTTACTGAAAGACCCTTCAATGGAATTTCTCCTGTAATTCCATCTCAGTGTCTGTCTTTTTTTCRAAGAGCATCTTTATTTAAAGAAAATGAAGATTAAAAAGTTCGGCATTCTTGCTTAAAAATAAATCCTGTGCTAAGTGTACCTTTTAGAAATTATAGGTTTGAAATCCTTTATGTGCTTTTGGACAAGGGAAAGCTATCCTGATTTTATGACTCTTGACCAAAAGGTTCTTAGCTCAACTCTGTACTTTTTGCTTTCAACATAGAGTTCTATTTTTCAATTAAATTTTTTAGACAAAGCGTGAACACGAAAAATTATACAGTTATTCCAAACATGGACAGAAAAGAAGAAAAAAAAAGAGAGCTAAAGTTGTGTAGATCCTGCCTTTATAGCCCATACAAATCTGGTAAGAGTAACAGTGTTGTCTCTTTCCACATGGGAAAGTGGAGGCATCCTACAAATTCTCGGTGTACTTCTGGAAAATGCATTCAGAAAAATATAATAACAGCATATAAGCCAAGGCCATATTCCTCTTAGGTAATGAATAGAAAATGGTTTCATTGAAAAGGTGTCTTGAGCAAAAATGTGGGTATTTATAATACCCAAAACGTCAGGAGTGTAGAACTGTTTTATTTTTTGACTGATGCTTCTGATGTTCATCGTCTGAGCTGCCCAGAGCCTCTCACAAACACTACATTTCATGTGCATGTGAAGGGAGAAAACTTGCATTTACCTGTAATTGTTTGTATATGTTTAGACATGTGTGCATTTGCCTTTATGAATAACAAATAACTCCTGTTTTCTACCTTGCATGTGTTCTGAATTATTTTSATGTGGTTGTTTCTGCTTACAAACACTTTTGCAGCATCATGTGGGTGGCTTTATGTGGAATGTGTTWCCTCAGGCAGGCAAAGTCTTTGTCTGGCACCTTTCCTTCTGCCCCCAGTGCTTTTCCTCCTGCTTTCTTCCAGTTCAGTTTAGCCCAGAACAGAAGGTATTTTTAAAATGCCACAAAACAAGGGTATTTTTGTGATTCCTCTGTGAGAATAGGCCAGAAAAACGGGGTAAGAAGGATTTGACAGCAATATGTGTATGTGAAGGTYGTTGACTTTCTTTGTCCTTGTTTGAATATTCCATTTTACGCTCCACGCTGGAGTGACCACCCATCAGCAGCTGAGGTGATAACTCACTGGAGGTGTGCAGTGATGCCGGGGTGATTTTTGCCTTTTTCCTTTKATATGTTTGTAACCTTCCCAGTACTTTTCCCAGCTGGGAGCCCAAACCCATCCCAGAGCTCCAAGCCCCACAAGGTCCCATCCCATCCTGGTCCTTCCTGGGATCCAAGGCTGAGCACAAGAACTGTCAGACCCATTTCCATAACCAAGGACAGCAGGGGCCGAGGGTGGGGGGCTCCAGAGAAGGGGCTTGGCCTGGTGGGAATTGCATCACCACTTGTCCTCCTAATTGGTGCTTTTAATCAATTATGCTAATTTCCTGAAACCTATCAAACTGCATTCACCCCTGTGGGGCTGGGCTTTGGTGGATATTCTTCCATGGCTGCCCCTGGAGCWCCAAYAAAAACCYGATTTTACATCACCTCCTGTACYGAAATCATCCCAAATTTCATTTCYAGRCTGAAAAAAGCAACAGCAGGAACTGCTACAGCCTGGTCTGGGTTAACTTCCTTAGCCTTAAACAGATCCYTGTGTTTTGGAGGCAGCTCAAAATYCAGTTAAAATTCAAACAAGTGATTTCCCAGCTGAAGTGCCCAGTGATGGAATGTTCTGTTGTGTAAAACTGCCCCCATATGAACATCAGATCTGCAGTACTGTCAGTGTGGACTCCCAAACTGATGTGTAAAATCTTAGAGCAGGTGATGGAGATGTGTTTTTGTAAAAGAATTATTCATTTATTCCAGTTGCTGTTGTAGGCAGACGGCTGAAGAAAGTATGAACCTCACAGGCATTTCTTTACAAGATGACCTGGCCTGGGTGTGAACCCAGAAAATTCCCAGAAGGTTCTCTTCAGCAGTTTGGAAAAGTTCATGAAAGATTTTGGAAATTTTAGGCAGTTATTATCCAGAAAACACAAAGTTTAAATGTGAATTTTGCTGGCCTTATCAGCCTGATGGCTGGGAAGCTCTCTAGAGCTTTAGAGATGATGTGTCCTTCCATCCCTCATCTCTGCTTACAGGAAGAACAAATAAAGTCAAAAGGAAATCAGCAGTGGACATTTGATTCTTCCTTTTTTTTTCTTTCAATAGCAAGTTGATATCCTTTATCTTTCTGTAAAATCTTTAGTATTTGAAGATTTCAGAATTAGAAGCACTAGGGAAAAAAAACAGACTCTTGCAATACTCTTATTTTACAGTGAGGAAAAAAAAGGCTCAATAAACTAACAGACCTTCYGGCTTTACCACAAAGCATGAAATAGCTGCAACAACAATCCTGGGTAACAGAAATGCTGATGTTGAAGGCAGTTAATGGAGATTTCATAACCAAATTAACCTTCCTGTAAGCAAGGAATGGTGCTGCTGCTTTAACTGTTCATCAGCAGTGGTACCTGATCCTGAAATRGTCATTAATATCCAGGTGAATGAGGGTCGAGGAATCCTGTCCTTCTCAGTAAACCTGCCAGTTCTTTCCATCTTTGATGAGCTCATTTTGTGTATATTATATAATAATAGAAGTCAGAGAGATGGATGACTTCAGTCCAACTCCATGTTGCATTTCATTGCTGAGCAGTTTATTTGTTTATCTGTACATATATGTGTGTCTAAAAAATTTAAAAGTTACTTTTGTTTTTGTTTGATTCCCTTTCATGTGCTTCTCGTTCCCAGCTACGAGGGAAATGTTCAAAATAAGGCATGACTTGAGGCTTTTTGTCTTGGCTCTGCCCTCTTTGGTGCTTGGGATGATSCTGTTGGTGGCTCCTTTCCCTTGCTGTGTGGTGCCCTTCTCTGCCAGTTCTGGTTGCTCTCTGGTCAGTATTTACCACAACATTAAAGCAAAAGCAGGCTCAGATATGCTCAGATGGGGATTTTTGGAAAGCAGTGTAGAACAGAGCCACATCCTTTTCAAATTCCTGACAATGTCCTTGGCGTTCAAACAGTGTGAGCCCATTTTCCGTGCTCACTTCCCGTTGTGAGCACACCAGGATGAGCTCCTGTGAGGGCACAGAATACCCAGGAAAACTTAAATGCCGACAGATTCTTAAGGATTTTTCATCTGGATGAAAAGAGTTTTGTACYTTGGCAGGAAATCAATGCTTTCTCATTCTTATTAGGCCTGTAGCAACATCAGCTACAGACATCCCTGCACCAGGGAAAACTTATTTACAGTTCCCATTGTTGCAGCCATCCTGTTGCTAAGAAACCTTGGAATTCCTTGTTCAGGTGAGGTTCCCTTGGTCCTCCTTTGCTGGCAGCACCGGGATGGCTCATGAAGGGCAGCTTCCCATGGTCAGATTTGTTGCTGACTCCAAATTCTATCAGCTTTGACAAAACTGCCCCCTGTTCAAAGCAGTGCTGTTGGATTGCAGCTCTGTCAGTGCCAAATCTTTTGGTATTTCCAGGATCTGTACATCTGCAGGGATGGTAAACAGTGATTTACACTGTCAGAGTCCCAGAGCAGCACAGTAGACCGTCCTCTCACGTGTATTTTGGCAAAACACGGCTGGTACCACTGGGAAATCTTTGTTTACACTTGAAGTGCTGAGAAGGTAATGGATTAATTTTGGCAATTGTTTGAGTGGGAATCTTCTTGTGTACTCACAGGAGCCTRTCACAAAGGCATTCTCATCCCAGTGTGAATGCTAACTTGGGAAAGCTAATGACAATTAAAAGGAGCAAGAGGAAAGGGAGATTGTAGAGAGGGTGTCTCTTTTGAAAGAAAGCATAATTTAGCTTCAGCTGCTGCAGAACGCTTCCTTGGAGGATARCTTGGTACTTTTTGTGTCTGTCCCAGCAGCCTGAGCACCCTGAGACTAAAGCAGCAAAGAATCTGCCTGTGGTACAGTTTCTTAAGAGATGGAGGAGGGAGCAGGCAGCCCTTGAAGAACCCTGGCATTCTGAACATGTRAGGCCTCTGAAAATTGAAAAGAGGCTGAAGTGAATTCCTGAGCAGAGCTGGGGACCAGCATAAACCAACAAGTSTAAATGCAAGCTGAGTTTATCAGCTGGAGCCAGGCACATATGAAAGTGTGTGTGAGTTTCTTGCTAAAAGCAAAGAGTGAGAGGCTGATACATTGCTTTGATGCTGTTTAAGAGAAAACAGTTGCAATCCATATCATTTTGCTGTCAAGTGTATTTGAAAAATGAAAACCGTGTTGGATGTATGTTCTGCAAACAGTTATCAACAGTGTTCCAGAAGTGTTTGGTTTAGTGGGTGCCTTAGAATTCACCATTCCAATCTTGCATGTGTCTTGAAGTTCCCTTGCAATTGGCTCCTGTGCTGGAGCACAATGAGAGCATTGCAGAGGTTAATTGTTAATTAATTGTTCATTGTAATCCCTGTCAGAGCCCGGGATGCTGCTGTTCTCAGTGGGGTGATTGTTCCAAAGGGCTCCATTTGCTCTGCCAAAGCARATATTTCGCTCATGTTTTAGCAGTGCTGCCTCCCTGTGATCTGTGAAAATCTAAACTTAGTCCCAAGTCCTTTGAGCACCCTGATGCACTGGTAAAAAGCTTAAACAAATCCTAATTCCAAGAAACCATTGCTTTTACCTCTCAGCATATGGATATCAGCCTGATGAKTGCAGTTGCAGAAATGAAGGCTACAAGGAAGGGTTCCAGGTTCTTGCTTTTTATTATGTCTGTTATCTGTTCTGTGCTTTACAGAAAATTCATTGCATCCTACTGATTCCATTGAAGAAAATTGTCAAGGCTTCGGTGCAAAAGTGTGAAATATTCAGGCTTTCCTTTTGTAATCCTGCAGTRTGAGGGAAGCTCCTTGTAATTGCAGGCAGGAGCGGAAAACTTCGGGGTCAGGCAGCTCGTCACCTCTGAGTGATGCTTCACGAGAACAAAAAGGGAGCGGGAGAGTGAAGTGCAYGAGCTGGGGCAAATTTGGCTCGGGGCAGCAGTGAGAGTTGCTGGATGAAAGCAAAACACAGCCTTGTTTGTCTGGCAGCCTCTTGGAGCCTCCATGGTGCTTTAAAAATGAGAGATGTTAGTGTGTGGTGTTGGAGGAGTGAGCTGAGCTGTGCAGTTCTGAGTGCGGGGCGGGCTCTCAGGGCCTCCCTGTGTTACTCACCCTGCATTTAGGATTATTTCTGTTGCTGATGGACAGTGAAGTAAAGGTTGAACTCGGCAGCAGATTTTTTTTCCCCCTGGTAATCTTCTCCATAGCTTTTTGTCACTGCTGTACTTTGCCTCATTACTAATTCTTTCTTTTCTGTTTTTAAACCTAAATAATCCGCTGCTGCCGKGCCCATGATGAGTTTCAGAGCGGAATCAAGCCCGTGACTGACTCCCCACCAAGGCCTCAGCACTCAGCCATCACAGCACCCTGGTTACTCCTCCTGATCTTCAAATACCACATCAGCTCACTGAGAAAATCACTACATCTTGTAAATAAATTTTTTTCTTTTTTTCCTCCATTAGAGCACGATGAGTGTGGCAGTGGGGAGCATAACTGTGATGAGAATGCAATCTGCACCAACACCATCCAGGGMCACAGCTGCACCTGCAAACCTGGCTACGTGGGCAACGGGACCCTGTGCCGAGGTAAGGATGTGATTGTGGAYACACCATAAACTTGTCAGCCTTTGCTAACATTTGCTGACAGTCACTGCATTCTGGTAACTGATGATGGCTGCATTCTGCACTGGTTTGCTTTAAGACAGCTTCTGGCAAACCAGCATGATGGGAATTGATTCGTGTGCAGCTTCTTAGCAAGAAGGAAATAATTTTGGGATGCTAGGAGRAAAAAGCTTTTCACTTGCTGCACTGAGTACTGTCATTTGAGCTGGTATAGTTCAGTTTTTTAAATGGTGTTCATGTTTTATAAACTGAATGGTATGTGTTGTCACCTTTGGTTTCTGAGTTTTAATGAGATGCATTTTAAATTAAGGTAATGGTCTTTTATGCTAGCATCATGTGGTTGTTATTTGACTGCTTGTATCAGAATCATGACTTTTTTCACATATAAATCTTTAAATATGTATTTTGAAGATTTCTCAATTGTGTAAACAAGAAATAGTAATAGTCAGCCATGCTTCCTGTCAAGTATTCATTTATGGTGTGTCATTTATTTGGGGTTGGTTTTATGTTTTTCTTTCAGCAGAGGAAGAGAAGCAAATATCTCATAAAAGGACAAAGAAGGGTTGGTTTAGTGAAGGCTCTGTCTTGAAGTACTGTTTACTTGTAACTCATCCGTTTACGAATTATATTTGTCTCATAAAAAGCTGGTTTTTATGTTGCCTGGGTTTTCATACATTTGAAAGAGAGTTATGGTAATAGAAAACAAAAGTTTAGGGTTTTTTTTTTTGAAATGACAGCTATTAAAACTGAGGAATGTACTGAATAAAATGTTCTGTACMGTTTGGGGCACAACAGGCTGGATATTAATTTTTCAGACTGTTGTAAATTGGCCAAACAGTTCCTGAAGGGGCAATGAACTTGGATGTCATTCCTGTTTTGAGCTGAAGTTCTTCACCAAGAGGGGCTGTCAGCTGCTGAATTAGCAACCATCAGATTGGTTTTGATATTAATTTATTTTARCGGGTGGTACTTTACACCCATACCTGCATTTAAAACTCAAATGTTTTGTAGGGGTTAAAGAAGGAATAGAAAAATGGACTGAAAGTGTGGGGCAAATTAAACCTTGGCCTGTCTGTATSAAAGATCAGCAGGAGAGATCTCWCTGCAGTGTGATTTCAGTCTTGTATTACAGCAAATGTGAGTTGCAGACAGCTTGGGTTTCAGGGAAATCTGAGTACTGAACAGCCTGACTGTAATATTTGCTTTTTATTATTGTTACAATAATATTAATTATATTAATTATATTTCTTTGAAACAGGGATGTTTAGATTAGTTAATAAAATCCGTGTTTTCACACTGGTTTTCTTCATTTGCATACCTTTAATGTTCCAGAATCTCCAAGTGGAAATCCTGCTGCGTATTTATTAACTTAGTAGTGTTATAGTAGTGAAATTGCATTGGGGGAATACAATAATGTTTTTATTCTCCAAGTTCTGTTGAAACCTGTGCTACCATGATATATATTTTCTTATATAAAATATTGCATGTTGTTTTAGTGCACTTTGAATTGCACATGTGAGTATAGTTAGAGTTGCCTTTTTGAAACAGATGTGCATGGAAATTCAGGGMAATGTGCTCCTGTATTCTGACTGGAAAGCATAATTTGGGAAGACAACTGGAGATCATAGAAAGGGGTTGCAGTCTAATAATTGTTGAAGTCATTAAGGGTAAGAATAATCCAGCACTGAGTGGAGTAGTCATTACTGCCAACCAGATACTCTAAACTGCAACTGCATTTTAGTCAATTATAAAACTCACAGTGTAAAGTACTGGTTGGAGTAAAGTATTGGTTGGAGTTTCTCAGCCCATGGTTACCTGAGGTTTTCCCAAATTCGGATGCTAATTGAAGAAATGTTCCCATTTTGCCCATTGTGTCAGAAACACCACTTTTGCCCCTTTTTTWAACCAAGTTTAACAGTGCTGTGTTATCAGTTACCTGTCACAGCCTTCCCTTGCACAGATTCTGGCACAAGGAAGGAGGTGTGAACGTGTCAGGACAGCTGTTAACTGCTGTTGGCTTGCAGGATTTTAGGGCTTTATCTTCAGGCAATATAGATTGGAAAAACACAGATAAAAGTCAAGGTGATATGTTTGCTACAATACCATCTGAAGATAAGATAAATGTTTCCATTCTCCTTGAGACATCTGCAAGTGCTTTGTAAATGTTTGCATGTTATGGATGTGTGCACACAAAACAGTGGTTCCAGCTGCTGCTGAAATAATACATCTCCATGGTTCAAGGAGAAACCTTATTAATATTGTTCAGCAAAACCATAAGCAGAAAAGTGATGATTTTGTGATGAGAGAAAAGGACTGGCTTTGTGCGTGGTTCTACAATCCATTTCAGCAATCTATTTTAGCAGTGTTATAAAAAGTAAAATCAGAGTAATGACCCTCTTTGGCTCTAGTGAATAACACATTGATAGTCTTTGTAAAAAAAAAACAGGATACTGTTATTATTTTTGTTTTAGAAAAGAAAATGTGTAGTTGAATTAAATTGTATTGTGGACTCCTGGCAAATAGAACTCAATTACTCTGGCAGGAATTTGTGGTGTTTGCAATTTTTTGTGAAAAGCACGAAGTCGTAAAAAGGAATGGAAATATTATGGACATGAATATAATGATTGCTGAGGATTTAGGGGAAAAAAAAAACCTAAACAAAACCCAAATATTGAAGAGAAAATCGAGTTTTTTGGTTTGTTTTCTTTTTTTTTTTAAACCCTGTATAATCAGGCTGTTACACATCACACAGTAGCAAAAAATCCTGTGCATAAGGAATTACATTTCTGCAAATGTAGTAGACTGGACTGTGCAATTAAGGAGCAGATTGTGTCAAAGATGGRGAAACTGGAGGAGGGTGGTGGAAAAGGGCACAGACCAAGACTGAAAGCACTTCTGCATTAAAGGAGATGCTGCTGTAGTTTAAATGACATGAAAATGGAAAGAGAAGGGGAGATGAATGCGATAAAATCTTTACAAATACATAGTTATGAATATAGAGTGGGTGAGACAATAAAATAGACACAAATAAGATTTCCTGTGGATACCCTCAATTTCACTGTAAGAAGCAAGCTTTAGCATCCCAKGCAGACACTGAGTTTTGGGTAATGGATGTGAACAGAGTGAAGCTGAAATGATGAGGCAGAACAACGCTGTGCCATCACCATCAGCAAACTGGACAGAGCAATGGACCCAGAATCAGACAGATTATATCCTAAGATTTCTTCAGAAAACGCTAAGTAAACCAGGGAGATCCATTCTGGAAGAAATTATATCATCAAAAGCAGAGGACAGGGGTAWAACTAGTTGAATAGAGAAAGATTCTGAATCTACAGATTTGTTAAATTGCTCTTTTCTATGAAGGAAACTTTGAGAGAAATAACAAGTAAGAGTGATTTGGGACATAGAAAATGTGAGAGGTGGGGAGTGGAAGGCATGTCATGCCCTTTCACTCGAATCCTCTAAATGAATTACAGAATCCATAGGTGAGGGTAGAATAGGGACAATTGGAGCAATTTCACTG
Organism: Malurus melanocephalus; assembly: GCF_030028575.1. Classification (NCBI taxonomy): domain Eukaryota; kingdom Metazoa; phylum Chordata; class Aves; order Passeriformes; family Maluridae; genus Malurus; species Malurus melanocephalus. Next base: position 53,030 of record NW_026623542.1, read on the forward strand.
AACTTCAGGATAGGATGTAATAGTGCAGCATTAAGGCTGCACTTAGAGTAGAAGGCAGAGGTGATAAAAACTGCTTTGGCAGCCGAGTGCTCTCATTTAAAAAAGCTGTGGTGGGCAAATGGGGGCTGCTTGGTACAGCAAGTGTGCCTGCCAGGATGGACCTTGTGGGAAATCAGTGTTTTGTGGCAGTGGTTAGATGAAAGAAGTTGTAGTTTCCTTGGACAGTTTCAGTTTCTTAGGACAGGTCCATTTTCCTTGGGCAGTTCCAGTTTCCTTGGGCAGTTCCAGTTTCCTCGGGTAGTTCCAATTTCCTCGGGTAGTTCCAGTTTCCTTGGACAGTTGCAGTTTCCTTGGGCAGTTTTGGTTTCCTTGGGCAGTTCCAGTTTCCTCAGGCAGTTCCAGTTTCCTCAGGCAGTTCCAGTTTCCTTGGGCAGTTCCAGTTTCCTCAGGCAGTTCCAGTTTCCTCAGGCAGTTCCAGTTTCCATGAGCAGTTTCAGTTTCCTCAGACAGTTTCCATTTCCTTGGGCAGTTCCAGTTTCCCCAGGCAGTTCCAGTTTCCTTGGACAGTTTTAATTTCCTTGGGCAGTTCCAGTTTCCCCAGGACAGTTTTAGTTTCCTTGGGCAGTTCCAGTTTCCTCAGACAGTTCCAGTTTCCTCGGGCAGTTCCAGTTTCCTTTCCTCCTTTCCAGTTCCAGTTCCATTCCAGCCTGAAGGCAAAGGAAAGAACCAAGGTACGGTGAAGCATAAAAAATTAAAATAATTGATGGCATTTGGGATTAAATGCCTTAAAACAAACAAGCTGTCCCCATCAGGTTTTGTCAGGAGCAGTGTGCAAGTCACCATCGAGGTTTGTTGCGATTTGTTGTGTTCTTTTGTACGAGGATATTTAGATGGAGTTCACAAGCTTTGTCCTAACTCCTGGTGTTTTGTTCCAAATTCTTGTTTTAAAGCATAAATTCTGTTTGTAGACATCCGTATGTATTGTCAGAAAAATAGAAGTGGCCTTGAACATGTTCAGATGCTAAGCAGGAGCAATTCTTCAGAAACAGGGGCAGGGGGTGTTTGCTAATCTTTTTGTCATGTAGCTCTGTCGTGGAGAACAAGCAGAAGTCTACCCCTTAATCAGGTGCAAGTACTGTGACTGTACTTTTATATTTTACATGTCTAATCTGTCTAACAGGTGTGTTTAGTGTGCTRTTAACATCTCATTTTGTGGTCTCTACTGAGGTGTAGATTTATTGGAATGATTAAACGAGGTGGATTTAGTTACAATCATACACCGTAAAGCAAATGTCTGCAGTGTGACTGATGCCTGGGCAGAAAACCATCACGTATTGTGAAATAAAAATCAACCCACTGTTTATTCTAATTAATATCCAGGCTGCAGAATGCTTTATTTCTGTCAGAGTATAGGCTGTGGTTATTTTTTCCTTGCTATATTTTTCTGCAACATTGCACAGGAGACTCTTAGGGGATTACAACCCAGTGTTTGTTCTTCAAGACTAGAACCATTGTTTTTAAGTGACTCAGTTCTGGTGTAATCTGGAAGTTTGGATTTTTAATTGCACCATGGGTCCAAGTATTTTTGCTTTGGGGTGTGTGTTTAGGAGTGGGCTTGTTACTGATGGACTTACTGGTCACGTCAGGAATAAATTATTTGGATCCTTATATAAAAAGCAGACGGATTTTGAACAGAGACTCGTATTTTTCATATGGTAGTGGGGATAATCATGTGGAGTCCTTATTCATAGTACACCTGGAATGTTTCCTGGGTGCAGGAGTACATCTCGGGCTTGACATCTGCTTCTGTTTGATGGCACTCAGTGAGCTGGCCTCTTTTACATATTTTAATCACAAATTGTAACTGGATGGGCATGTTGCTTTATCCAGTGGCACTCTGAGAGCTCTCTTTCACTGCTGTTTTCTTTGCTTCAAAGCAGGTATTTTTCTGTGTCCTAGTCTGAAATATATTTAATAATCTGAAAGATGTGTCTCTGAAAGAATTTGTKTATCTTCCAGTGTGTAGGCAGTGTAGTGATTGTGTAGTAAACAGACGATTAAAGATAAGGAATTTTTTATGTGTTACTAAACTTCTGCGAAAAACACTCAGGAGTATTTTTAGTAAGAGCCAAAGAAGAAGAAAAAAATGGCTCTGTTTGGTTATTTCTGTAGCGAGTAATCTGCTTTTTTGTGTCCCTTTTGCACTGGCATCAGCAGAGCTAAGGTAGATTAACTCTAAATGTCAGCAGTGGGAGACAGTCAGACGTGCTGATTCCTTGATATGAAARCATATCAGATCACTGCAAGGTAACTCACTGCCACTCAGGTTTATGCTTCCTGCATGCACRTGGGGCTGGTGGAAGGGCAGCTGGAAGCCTTTTTGAAGCAGTTATGAATGATATGTAGGCCAGGATGGAAAAAAACAAATGTGACTTTCCCGTAGCTTAGGAATTGTTTGTTCCTACTGTAAGGCTTTGAATGGTTGATATGCTTTATCATGGCTTTAATTGCTCTTTTGGTGCAATATTCACCAGTCTCATGGAAGAGTAAGTCAGYTTTGACTCACGCTCAGATTTTTATCTTCACTTTTCGCAGTCTTGAGCTTTGTATCTTTTTTTATACCTAATATGTAGTGAATAAATCACTGTAAAACAGGCAAACACATTCACATGCATTTTGGTATCACATGGCAAAGTGAGAACACTGTGGCAAGTGTGAGACCCTG